>NC_136861.1:5306355-5388180 GCF_951799975.1 Gobius niger | reverse complement strand
GGTATTACTGGCATGCAGCTCGGGGCAGGTTTTACAGGTGGGATCAGCTGTCTCTCCCAGGAAGGCTCTGAAAGCTATAATCATGCTTAACCTCGTAACCCCCACCTAATCTTCCATTCAGCTTTACCCACATCTAAAACAGTCTACTATACAGTGTGGGCCTAGGTAGTGAATGAGGGGTTAGGGACGAGGGTGGACATTTGCAAACTTACAGACTGTCACTTTAACCTCTTACCACCCGCCTAAACCGAATGCCTTCTGCCCTCTTTGGCTATAGGTCTGTGTAACACCTCATTTGAAAGCTAAGACCCACAAAACTAATCTTTTTCCTCACGTTGCTGCTGTGTTGTGTCACCTTTTTCATGTTTTGTTTTTTTGTCACATTTTTGTTGAATTTTTGTCACTTTTTTGTTGAATTTTTGTCACTTTTTTGCTGAATTTTTGTCATTTTTTTGTTGAATTTTTGTCATTTTTTTGTTGAATTTTTGTCACTTTTTTGTTGAATTTTTGTCACTTTTTTGTTGAATTTTTGTCACTTTTTTGTCACATCTTTGTTGATTTTTTGTCACATTTTGGTTGAATTTTTGTCACTTTTTTTGTTGAATTTTTGTCACTTTTTTGTCACATCTTTGTTGATTTTTTGTCACTTTTTTGTTAAATTTTTGTCACTTTTTTGTTGAATTTTTGTCACTTTTTTGTTAAATTTTTGTCACTTTTTTGTTGAATTTTTGTCACTTTTTTGTTAAATTTTTGTCACTTTTTTGTTGAATTTTTGTCACTTTTTTGTTGAATTTTTGTCACTTTTTTGTTGAATTTTTGTCACTTTTTGTTGAATTTTTGTCACTTTTTTGTTGAATTTTTGTCACTTTTTTGTTGAATTTTTGTCACTTTTTTGCTGAATTTTTGTCACTTTTTTGTTGAATTTTTGTCACTTTTTTGTTGAATTTTTGTCACTTTTTTGTTGAATTTTTGTCACTTTTTTGCTGAATTTTTGTCACTTTTTTGTTGAATTTTTGTCACTTTTTGGTTGAATTTTTTTCAATTTTTTTTGCATTTTTGTCACATTTTTGTTGAATTTCTGTCACTTTAACCTCTTACCACCCGCCTAAACCGAATGCCTTCTGCCCTCTTTGGCTATAGGTCTGTGTAACACCTCATTTGAAAGCTAAGACCCACAAAACTAATCTTTTTCCTCACGTTGCTGCTGTGTTGTGTCACCTTTTTCATGTTTTGTTTTTTTGTCACATTTTTGTTGAATTTTTGTTACTTTTTTGTTGAATTTTTGTCACTTTTTTGTTAAATTTTTGTCACTTTTTTGTTGAATTTTTGTCACTTTTTTGTTAAATTTTTGTCACTTTTTTGTTGAATTTTTGTCACTTTTTTGTTGAATTTTTGTCACTTTTTTGTTGAATTTTTATCACTTTTTGTTGAATTTTTGTCACTTTTTTGTTGAATTTTTTGTCACTTTTTTGTTGAATTTTTGTCACTTTTTTGTTGAATTTTTGTCACTTTTTTGTTGAATTTTTGTCACTTTTTTGCTGAATTTTTGTCACTTTTTTGTTGAATTTTTGTCACTTTTTTGCTGAATTTTTGTCACTTTTTAGTTGAATTTTTGTCACTTTTTTGTTGAATTTTTGTCACATTTTGTCACATCTTTGTTGAATTTTTGTCACTTTTTTGTTGAATTTTTGTCACTTTTTTGTTGAATTTTTGTCACTTTTTTGTCACATCTTTGTTGAATTTTTGTCACTTTTTTGTTGAATTTTTGTCACTTTTTTGTTGAATTTTTGTCACTTTTTTGTCACATCTTTGTTGAATTTTTGTCACTTTTTTGTTGAATTTTTGTCACTTTTTTGTTGAATTTTTGTCACTTTTTTGTTGAATTTTTGTCACTTTTTTGTTGAATTTTTGTCACTCTTTTGTTGAATTTTTGTCACTTTTTTGTTGAATTTTTGTCACATTTGAGTTGAATTTTTGTCACATTTTTGTTGAATATTTATCACTTTTTGTCGCGTTTACATCCTTGTTTTCTTCTCCTTTTTTGTGGCTGTTTTGGTGCTTTTTTTTTTTGGATTATTTGATTAGGGTAAAGCCAAACTGGAGAAAATGGGTCAGGTGGGAGTTAAGAGGTTAGGTGTTGTAATTGGCAACAACGTTATACAATGGGGATCCCGAGTTCTTTACGTGCCAGCCAAAAACGTTTGGGAACCCCTGGACTAGACCACAAGTCATGTAGACGGTGGGCGCCCGAATGTTCCAATCTGACAGTACGAAATGAAAAAAGAAAAAAGAAAGAAAAAGAAAGGAGAGAATTTTTTTTCCATTTTTATTATTATTTTTTTGTTACTTTGTTGTGCCATAAGTTTCATATTTACAATTTACACAATTAGCATATCAGAATTAGAGGAATTTGTGAATACTGTACATATTGTTTGAAATAAATAAATACATGTATGTTATTGTCTTATTACTCTGTGGCTGTTTCCTCCTCCCTGGTGGCAGATGACGTGTGAGGCCAGATGAACTGTGTGGTTGTACATGATGACAGTGTCACACGGCCTCCGCTGAGACGTCTGTGGGAAAACTCTATAGGCGACTTGACGAGTGTCTTCTGCTGCAGGTGATTGACAGGGAGACACTCTTCATAGCTGGAGACACACACGCAACATGTGACACGCAACATGTGACACGCAACATGTGACGCGCCTGCAGAGCCAGCACACTGTCCTTTAAGTCAACTTTTCATTAAACAAATGTCAAACTTATTTTGCCACCTTTTGACCACCTTTTCTCCCGGATTGTTTTCTTAACACAAACACAAGCTCGTGCTTCACAATTGAGTTTTATTTGGTTTTATTTTGGAAAGTGTCAATTCAAAGACCATTTTATCAACAAGCATTTTTCTTTCATTTGTGCGACGATGTGTCTCCACTTCAGCTCCGACAGACTCCGAACTTTCCAGTCTTGACAATAGTTGATTCACACACACAGTTGTGTTCTGCTTCTCTTAGTGCTGACACAGATGCATCTACAGCGTTTTCTCTGAGGCTCAGACCTGTGTTATGGACTGACTCCACCTGAGGGTCAGTGAAGGACCGGTTGTTAGGGAAATACTAAAGGAGGAGATGTGGCCATAAGACAGATACATTTTTTGATTGGGATAAGAATTGACAATACATGTTTTGAACTGAATTGAATTAAAAAAGGCCATAGACACAGTCATTTATAAAAGTATAGAAGACAAACCCCAAATTTACCAAGTAAGACAATTGGAAAATAACAAAGTTAGACATGGGGGTGAGGTCTCCCTCACCCCCCATTGTATAACGTTTTTGCCAATTACAACACTTAACCTCTTAACTCCCACCTGACCCATTTTCTCCAGTTTGGCTTTACCCTAATCAAATAATCCAAAAAAAAAGCACCAAAACAGCCACAAAAAAGGAGAAGAAAACAAGGATGTAAACGCGACAAAAAAGTGATAAATATTCAACAAAAATGTGACAAAAATTCAACTGAAATGTGACAAAAATTCAACAAAAAAGTGACAAAAATTCAACAAAAATGTGACAAAAATTTAACAAAAATGTGACAAAAATTCAACAAAAAAGTGACAAAAATTCAACAAAAAGTGACAAAAAATCAACAAAGATGTGACAAAAAAGTGACAAAAAAGTGACAAAAATTCTACAAAAAAGTGACATTTCAGCAAAAAGTGACAACAATTCAACAAAAGTGACAAAAATTCAACAAAAATGTGACAAAAATTCAACAAAAAAGTGACAAAAATTCAACCAAATGTGACAAAAATTCAACAAAAATGTGACAAAAATCCAACAAAAGTGACAAAAATTCAACAAAAATGTGACAAAAATTCAACAAAAAAGTGACAAAAATTCAACCAAATGTGACAAAAATTGAAAAAAATTGAAAAAAATTCAACAAAAAAATGACACAAATTCAACAAAAAAGTGACAAAAATTCAACAAAAATGTGACAAAAATTCAACAAAAATGTGACAAAAATTCAACAAAAAAGTGACAAAAATTCAACAAAAATGTGACAAAAAAAAAAACATGAAAAAGGTGACACAACACAGCAGCAACGTGAGGAAAAAGATTAGTTTTGTGGGTCTTAGCTTTCAAATGAGGTGTTACACAGGCCTATAGGGTAACTTCCCCATTTTCCCCCCCTCATTCTGTTACAGATTTTGGTGAGATGGAGATCATGAGGCTGGAATTCTTGGACGTGAAAGTCTAGGGTCGACATTACTGATACACAATGTTGCTAAAGTTAATCACACATGATAACGCTGTGCTTTGCTAGAAATAGTTGTAGGTTTGCTTATTTAGATTATTGGGAGGTACACGATGTTTAGTAATAAAAATAATACACTATGTGCTTTGCAAAAAAAACAAAAAAACAAAACACGCTACATGCTGGCATTGACTGGAACGGAAAGGGTGGCAGAGCTGATTTGGAGGTGGTCGGCATCACGTTAAAGCCACGCCGAGCTATGGAGGTGAAGGTGGAATGTCACTATACATAGGCTCACACACAACACAAGCTGAAATTCAGTTAGTTTAGAGTTAATTAAAGGCTAATTTAGACTGTTTAGTTTTAAAACTTAATATTATACTTACTCTTAGGGAGTAAGTAACAGGGGGATTGTAAGGATTCTAACGAAATCTGAACAAACCTCTGACTCATGCTTTGCTTACACGCTACACAACAAGAAGACCATGTCACTGAGATGAGCTGATAGACAAATGGTCCACACCATAATCATTCTGAACATAACGAGAAGTACAGATAATATACAAACACATAGACACAAACAACTGACTCACAGATAGGCAGTCACCCTCTCTGCGTAGAGGAGTGCAAGACTAGGATAAAAGGCGACTGTCAACGGAGGTCTGGACTTCACTTCTTCTCTCTCTCTGAAGTCACCAGCTGGTTATACAACTTTGTAACTAGGAACGATGGCAATAAAAGCCTTATCTTTGAGACGACTTCTATCTCCAGTGTGTGCTTTGGCTATATCCAAATAACTGTTCTCGCGTGATACAAAAGAACCAGATCCTAACAATGGAGAGACGGGACACGGTCTGGATGTCTTACATGGTAGAAGTTTATTACCGTATCACAGGCCTGGAGACATTTGAACAGTCAACACAATGTTCGGAGCATTGATCATTCAGAGTCTGGGGATACTTCCACGTGAAGAGAGCTATATAGCCTCGGTTACACGTAGGCACTAACAGTCTACCCCTCGGACAATGTGCCACGTTGACTAGGCCACAAGTCATGTAGAAGGTCGGCGCCTGAATGTTCCCCTTTGACGGTACAATATGATAAGATTCGAAAGGAATGTGCCATGGCTGAATTAACTCTATAATTCTCCATCACCGGGTAGAGACAGAGACATTGTTCTTTTATTGAAACAAACCTGTTTTTGAAGCAGATCACATGACGTGGCCTCTGTGTCGTGACTGTGAAACATGTGTTACAACCTGCCCCCTGTAGTGGGGTTTATTACCTTTATTGCGTTTATCACACGTGTGTTATGTCCGTGCTCGGCAGCCTGGAGACCAATCACAGAGCGGGCAGGGACGCTTGTAGTTTGTTTATGGATCCGACGGCGGCAGACGCCATCTCTCGATCAAGCTTCAGACTGTGTGAATAGTTCAGCTCGACCGTGAACGACAAACCGGAACATTTAACCTCTTCACTCCCACCTGAACGGATCCCATTTTCTCCAGTTTGGCTTTACCCCAATCAAGAAGCTTCTTGGGGAAAAAGCCACAAAAAAATGAGAAGAAAACAAGGATGTAAACGCAACGAAGACGTGACAAAAACTCAACAAAAAAAAATGACAAAAATTCTCTTAGCTTTCAAATGAGGTGTTACACAGGCCTCTATAATGGCCAAAGAGGACAGAATGGTGTAGGCGGGTGGGAAGAGGTTAAAAGGCCTTTTCATCTCTAAACCTGCAGCATCTCGCTTTAATTGAGTCATTAGTATAATCTTAGGACACTAGTGAGCGAGAGAGAGGGGGGGGGTGACCCGAGCCTAACGTCGGGGGGGGCCGTTGTCATGGAACAGCGAGGAGAGAAGCACAAAATGGCGCGTGGATGCTCTCACACGTGTCACGGAGGAACATGCTAAACCTGCAGTGCCGCTCACGTCGTCTTTATTGAACATTTTGAACATTTTGAACATTTTGAACATTCTGTGAGCTCAGTGCGACGCGGTAATGAGCGTAATTGCAGAGTCAAGTCTTTGTTCCAAACATGTGGGTTGGAATGTACGGCCGAAGCGTCTTTATGCAAATCCGTGTCTTCCCTGGAGGCAGGTGACGGCGGCCCCTCTGCAGTGTGAACCTCACCCTCATAGTTTTTGGATGAGAATATTTCATTTTAGAATTCTCTTCGATTTGAGTCTAGTGTTTGTCGACTGAGACGCTTGTCAGTTTACTCGACTATATTTAAAGGGATATTTCAGGATTTTTGACATGGGGCCTCTTGTTGATTTCTGGAGATATGTTTTTTTGTAATTCATGCAGTTCTTCTGTTTGAAGAGTTTCGTGGCGCTAGGCTAGTGCAAGGCTAGTGCATGTCTATGGTATCAGCTAGCCTGCATTAAAAACAGTGTGACCCGCTCCACAGAGCACCTGAGGCAAATCACTTATAACACCAGACGTCTGTGTCCATAGAGACATTTAAACCATTTTGCATTTAACCTCTTAACTCATTCTGATTATTATGGCTCATGATATTCTAATTATATGACGAGCACCTGTATTATTCCCGGTCCTGCTTTATGGAGCTTCTCCCACATGAACAAAGCTCAGAGCCGCTCCTTTAGCAGTGGATTGAAATGACACTCTTTCAATCTCTTTATTTAGTCATGTTTTAGTCGATGGAAATATCTGGACATTTTTGCTCAAGACAGAGCGAGTCAAAACAACGTAAAAATTCACAAAACTGAAAGTATTTTATCCACACTCTTGCCTCTTACTGTAATTGATTAACTCTATGTTGATGTTTTCATTGATTGTATTTGTTTTCTTATATTTATGCAACTGTGAAGCACTTTGAATTGCCTTGTGTATGAATTGTGCTCTACAAATAAACTTGCCTTTTAGTCACAGATCATAAAAAAGCTTTTGATTTCGTCCAATTCTAGTCAGCAAAAACATGACTTTGACTGATATTATGACTCAATATTTTAGAAATGAACACGGCTGGCCACGTGTGCACCGAGCTGGACATTTGAAGAGCAGAAAGACTTCTTCTGTACGTGGGCCGATACTCCCCTTGTGGAGAACCGGCCCCTTGACCTCAGGCTCACGCTCATATGGCGGCATTGTCAGGCCAGAGCCCACCTAATATCATGAGCACAGGAACAATAGGAGAGTAAAACAAGACTCTGCAGCAGCACTGAGGGGGCAGCGGCGCCCCCTGGAGCTGTGCCACTCAAGAATGCTGTTTATGGACGAAGTGTGGCCAGAGGAGCAGGTTTCTGAACGACAAGGACTTTAACCTCTCACCACCCGCCTAAACCAAATGCATTCTGTCCTCTTTGGCTGTTATATAGGCCTGTGTAACACCTCATTTGAAAGCTAAGACCCACAAAACTGATCTTTGTCTCGCATTGTTGCTGTGTTGTGTCACCTTTTGCATGTTTTTTTCTTCTTCTTTTTTCCCCCATTTTTTTCACATCTTTGTTGAATTTTTGTCCCATTTTTGTTGAATTAAGGGTCAGTTTAGGACCGGTTAGAGACATTGTTCTTTTATTTAAATAAACCTGTTTTTGAAGCAGATCACATGACGTGGCCTCTGTGTCGTGACCCTTTATTTCTTTTGTTAAACTGTGTAACATGTGTTACAACCTGCTCCTGTAGTGGGGTAGGTTGTAACACCTGCTCCTGTAGTGGGGTAGGTTGTAACACCTGCCCCTGTAGTGGGGTAGGTTGTAACACCTGCTCCTGTAGTGGGGTAGGTTGTAACACCTGCCCCTGTAGTGGGGTAGGTTGTAACACCTGCTCCTGTAGTGGGGTAGGTTGTAGCACCTGCTCCTGTAGTGGGGTAGGTTGTAACACCTGCTCCTGTAGTGGGGTAGGTTGTAACACCTGCTCCTGTAGTGGGGTAGGTTGTCACACCTGCCTCTGTAGTGGGGTAGGTTGTAACACCTGCTCCTGTAGTGGGGTAGGTTGTAGCACCTGCTCCTGTAGTGGGGTAGGTTGTAGCACCTGCTCCTGTAGTGGGGTAGGTTGTAGCACCTGCTCCTGTAGTGGGGTAGGTTGTAACACCTGCTCCTGTAGTGGGGTAGGTTGTAACACCTGCTCCTGTAGTGGGGTAGGTTGTAGCACCTGCTCCTGTAGTGGGGTAGGTTGTAGCACCTGCCTCTGTAGTGGGGTAGGTTGTAACACCTGCTCCTGTAGTGGGGTAGGTTGTAGCACCTGCTCCTGTAGTGGGGTAGGTTGTAGCACCTGCTCCTGTAGTGGGGTAGGTTGTAGCACCTGCCTCTGTAGTGGGGTAGGTTGTAACACCTGCTCCTGTAGTGGGGTAGGTTGTAGCACCTGCTCCTGTAGTGGGGTAGGTTGTCACACCTGCCTCTGTAGTGGGGTAGGTTGTAACACCTGCCCCTGTAGTGGGGTAGGTTGTAACACCTGCTCCTGTAGTGGGGTAGGTTGTAACACCTGCTCCTGTAGTGGGGTAGGTTGTAACACCTGCTCCTGTAGTGGGGTAGGTTGTAGCACCTGCTCCTGTAGTGGGGTAGGTTGTAACACCTGCCCCTGTAGTGGGGTAGGTTGTAACACCTGCTCCTGTAGTGGGGTAGGTTGTAACACCTGCTCCTGTAGTGGGGTAGGTTGTAGCACCTGCCCCTGTAGTGGGGTAGGTTGTCACACCTGCCTCTGTAGTGGGGTAGGTTGTAACACCTGCTCCTGTAGTGGGGTAGGTTGTCACACCTGCCTCTGTAGTGGGGTAGGTTGTAACACCTGCTCCTGTAGTGGGGTAGGTTGTAGCACCTGCTCCTGTAGTGGGGTAGGTTGTAACACCTGCCCCTGTAGTGGGGTAGGTTGTAACACCTGCTCCTGTAGTGGGGTAGGTTGTAACACCTGCTCCTGTAGTGGGGTAGGTTGTAACACCTGCTCCTGTAGTGGGGTAGGTTGTAGCACCTGCCCCTGTAGTGGGGTAGGTTGTAGCACCTGCCCCTGTAGTGGGGTAGGTTGTAGCACCTGCCCCTGTAGTGTGGTATTCAACAAAAAAATGAGAAAAAGGAAAAAACAAAAAAAACATACAAAAGGTGACACAACACAGCAACAACGTGAGGAAAAAGATCAGTTTTGTGGGTCTTAGCTTTCAAATGAGGTGTTACACAGGCCTCTATAACGGCCAAAGAGGACAGAATGGTGTAGGCGGGTGGGAAGAGGTTAAAAGGCCTTTTCATCTCTAAACCTGCAGCATCTCGCTTTAATTGAGTCATTAGTATAATCTTAGGACACTAGTGAGCGAGAGAGAGGGGGGGGGTGACCCGAGCCTAACGTCGGGGGGGCCGTGTCACGGAGGAACACGCTAAACCTGCAGTGCCGCTCACGTCGTCTTTGTGGAACATTTTGAACATTTTGAACATTCTGTGAGCTCAGTGCGACGCGGTAATGAGCGTAATTGCAGAGTCAAGTCTTTGTTCCAAACATGTGGGTTGGAATGTACGGCCGAAGCGTCTTTATGCAAATCCGTGTCTTCCCTGGAGGCAGGTGACGGCGGCCCCTCTGCAGTGTGAACCTCACCCTCATAGTCTTTGGATGAGAATGTTTCATTTTAGACTTTTAGTCAAATAATTCTCTTCGATTTGAGTCTAGTGTTTGTCGACTGAGACGCTTGTCAGTTTACTCGACTATATTTAAAGGGATATTTCAGGATTTTTGACATGGGGCCTCTTGTTGATTTCTGGAGCTATTCTTTTTTGTAATTCATGCAGTTCTTGTATTTGAAGAGTTTCGTGGCGCTAGGCTAGTGCAAGGCTAGTGCATGTCTATGGTATCAGCTAGCCTGCATTAAAAACAGTGTGACCCGCTCCACAGAGCACCTGAGGCAAATCACTTATAACACCAGACGTCTGTGTCCATAGAGACATTTAAACCATTTTGCATTTAACCTCTTAACTCATTCTGATTATTATGGCTCATGATATTCTAATTATATGACGAGCACCTGTATTATTCCCGGTCCTGCTTTATGGAGCTTCTCCCACATGAACAAAGCTCAGAGCCGCTCCTTTAGCAGTGGATTGAAATGACACTCTTTCAATCTCTTTATTTAGTCATGTTTTAGTCGATGGAAATATCTGGACATTTTTGCTCAAGACAGAGCGAGTCAAAACAACGTAAAAATTCATATACCTGAAAGTATTTTATCCACACTCTTGCCTCTTACTGTAATTGATTAACTCTATGTTGATGTTTTCATTGATTGTATTTGTTTTCTTATATTTATGCAACTGTGAAGCACTTTGAATTGCCTTGTGTATGAATTGTGCTCTACAAATAAACTTGCCTTTTAGTCACAGATCATAAAAAAGCTTTTGATTTCGTCCAATTCTAGTCAGCAAAAACATGACTTTGACTGATATTATGACTCAATATTTTAGAAATGAACACGGCTGGCCACGTGTGCACCGAGCTGGACATTTGAAGAGCAGAAAGACTTCTTCTGTACGTGGGCCGATACTCCCCTTGTGGAGAACCGGCCCCTTGACCTCAGGCTCACGCTCATATGGCGGCATTGTCAGGCCAGAGCCCACCTAATATCATGAGCACAGGAACAACAGGAGAGTAAAACAAGACTCTGCAGCAGCACTGAGGGGGCAGCGGCGCCCCCTGGAGCTGTGCCACTCAAGAATGCTGTTTATGGACGAAGTGTGGCCAGAGGAGCAGGTTTCTGAACGACAAGGACTTTAACCTCTCACCACCCGCCTAAACCAAATGCATTCTGTCCTCTTTGGCTGTTATATAGGCCTGTGTAACACCTCATTTGAAAGCTAAGACCCACAAAACTGATCTTTTTTCTCGCATTGTTGCTGTGTTGTGT
Source organism: Gobius niger (assembly GCF_951799975.1). NCBI lineage: Eukaryota > Metazoa > Chordata > Actinopteri > Gobiiformes > Gobiidae > Gobius > Gobius niger. The sequence continues at coordinate 5,377,081 of NC_136861.1, read as the reverse complement.
CACCTTTTGCATGTTTTTTTTTCTTCTTTTTTCCCCCATTTTTTTCACATCTTTGTTGAATTTTTGTCCCATTTTTGTTGAATTAAGGGTCAGTTTAGGACCGGTTAGAGACAGAGACATTGTTCTTTTATTTAAATAAACCTGTTTTTGAAGCAGATCACATGACGTGGCCTCTGTGTCGTGACCCTTTATTTCTTTTGTTAAACTGTGTAACATGTGTTACAACCTGCTCCTGTAGTGGGGTAGGTTGTAACACCTGCCCCTGTAGTGGGGTATTCAACAAAAAAAAGACAAAAATGGAAAAAAAGGAAGAAAGAAAAAACATACAAAAGGTGACACAACACAGCAACAACGTGAGGAAAAAGATCAGTTTTTTGGGTCTTAGCTTTCAAATGAGGTGTTACACAGGCCTCTATAATGGCCAAAGAGGACAGAATGGTGTAGGCGGGTGGGAAGAGGTTAAAAGTTCTTTTCATCTCTAAACCTGCAGCATCTCGCTTTAATTGAGTCATTAGTATAATCTTAGGACACTAGTGAGCGAGAGAGAGGGGGGGGTGACCCGAGCCTAACGTCGGGGGCCCGTGTCATGGAGGAACATGCTAAACCTGCAGTGCCGCTCACGTCATCTTTGTGGAATATTTTGAACATTTTTAACATTTTGAACATTCTGTGAGGTCAGTGCGACAAGTCTTTGTTCCAAACATGTGGGTTGGAATGTACGGTCGAAGCGTCTTTATGCAAATCCGTGTCTTCCCTGGAGGCAGGTGACGGCGGCCCCTCTGCAGTGTGAACCTCACCCTCATAGTCTTTGGATGAGAATGTTTCATTTTAGACTTTTAGTCAAATAATTCTCTTCGATTTGAGTCTAGTGTTTGTCGACTGAGACGCTTGTCAGTTTACTCGACTATATTTAAAGGGATATTTCAGGATTTTTGACATGGGGCCTCTTGTTGATTTCTGGAGCTATTCTTTTCTGTAATTCATGCAGTTCTTGTATTTGAAGAGTTTCGTGGCGCTAGGCTAGTGCAAGGCTAGTGCATTTCTATGGTATCAGCTAGCCTGCATTAAAAACAGTGTGACCCGCTCCACAGAGCACCTGAGGCAAATCACTTATAACACCAGACGTCTGTGTCCATAGAGACATTTAAACCATTTTGCATTTAACCTCTTAACTCATTCTGATTATTATGGCTCATGATATTCTAATTATATGACGAGCACCTGTATTATTCCCGGTCCTGCTTTATGGAGCTTCTCCCACATGAACAAAGCTCAGAGCCGCTCCTTTAGCAGTGGATTGAAATGACACTCTTTCAATCTCTTTATTTAGTCATGTTTTAGTCGATGGAAATATCTGGACATTTTTGCTCAAGACAGAGCGGCGCCCCCTGGAGCTGTGCGACTCAAGAATGCTGTTTATGGACGAAGTGTGGCCAGAGGAGCAGGTTTCTGAACGACAAGGACTTTAACCTCTCACCACCCGCCTAAACCAAATGCATTCTGTCCTCTTTGGCTGTTATATAGGCCTGTGTAACACCTCATTTGAAAGCTAAGACCCACAAAACTGATCTTTTTTCTCGCATTGTTGCTGTGTTGTGTCACCTTTTGCATGTTTTTTTTTTTTTTTTTTTCATTTTTGTCACATTTTTGTTGAATTTTTGTCACACTTTTGTCGCGTTTACATCCTTGTTTTCTTCTCATTTTTTGTGGCTGTTTTGGTGCTTTTTCCCCAAGAAGCTTTTTGATTTGGGTAAAGCCAAACTGGAGAAAATGGGATTCGTTCATATGGGAGTTAAGAGGTTAAATCACTGTTCAACTTTTTAAAAAACGATGTTGGACAATACTATACTGTCCCGGAAGGTATTTCAAACATCTCGTCAGGTAATGCTGCCTGTGTTGCCCAGAGCGATGAACCTTTGTCTCCCTCCTCACAAGTTAGGTAAGACCTCGCCCCATCGCATGTGAACAGGTGTCTCCGCCCCTCCCGCTGTGGTATGGAGAGGGGGTGTGGCGCGGTGAGGATGCCCTTAAATAAAGAGGCAGCGCGGCATCAGTCAGACAGAGGCGAGAAGAGAACCTGCCTCCTCCTCAGAAGAGAACCTGCCTCCTCCTCAGAAGAGAACCTGCCTCCTCCTCAGTCGCCCGGCCGGTAGCTAATCTTTCATTCTTTCCTCTCTTTTAATGGCAGACACAGCTCTAAAGGCTTTCCTTTCCTCCACAGACTCGTCTCATCGCCTCGACTTCGCTGTTGTTGTGGAACTCACGACCATCCGCCATGTTCCGGCTGCTGCTCTGCATCTCAGCTCTGGGCCTGTTGGCTGGTGAGTGGAAAACGGATTCTCTAAATGTAATGTTTGACCGCTGGAGATGTTGATAATGTTTCTGTTTAGATGCTGTGCAATACACCTCAGTAGAAGATATTAGACTCTCGAAATGTCCAGTGACTTACTATGGCTCAGATCAATCATTTGTCAGGGTGAGTGTCATGTTTCTGTGAGCGACTGTGGCAGAGTGGTTGTCCTGTCTCCTGCCTCTAGAGCAGGCAGGTTGAAGATTCCTGATCGTAATTTATTGTCTGAATATTTGTCTCTTGTTTTCACAGGTGGACACCTCGGTGAAACAGATTAAGCTTCAAGCGATTTCACCTAGTGAAAAAATATCCTTTAACGAAGACTTAGCGTCAGACTATGAAGTCGACGAGGTGACAGACATTAGCTCTTTGCCCCAGGACGTAAAGGATGTAATTGGTGAACCAACATGTGTCGTCCAAATAAAGCTCACACTGGTGAAGGGTGGAGATGCCGTGAGTGTTCCTTTCCTTTCTAAACTCCTTGACCTCTGACATGACTGTGTTACTCGTGTGCCTGTGCAAACACAACTCATTCTTCTCCTGTTCTCGTTCATAGTTCATCTACTTATATACAGACGCATCCATAGGGTACGTTGCTGTTAAAACCTCGGAGAATCCACTGTCGGTCACTGCCAGTTCCTCAGGCCCAGGTGATACTCTGGATGTCCCAGCTTCCTCTGTCAAGACTCTCTCCGTGGACGCCTGTTATAGTTACGATTCTGGTATGTATACAACACTGTGATCCAGAACACATAGACTCACTCTCTAACACAATTTGATTATTTTTTGGGATTCAGTCCTAGAGCTGGGCGATTTCCCCCCCCCAAAAGAAAACGATTCACAATTCGATTCGATCCCCCCCCCCCCCCCATTTAAAACAAAATAACTGTGAACTGTAAATATATTTCAAAAATATAGATTTATTGCATTTAATTCTATCTATGCAAATAATATTAAACAAATGTCAACTATGGCAAAAGCCAAGTTTTAGTTGAACAAAATCAATTATTGTAGCAAAATCGAGCAAAACATAAACAACAACACCTTTATCTACAGTGCCTACAGTGACTTTACCTCATCCATTTGAACTCAAAGAAAATGCGATATTAGATCATTTTGAAAGTGTCAGTGTCAAGCATAAATTATTTATCATTTATTCAACGACCTTTGTAATAAAAATTGGGAAAAATGTGAAAGTTGATGCTACAACCCCCTGTGATTGATAAATACGAAGACACCAGAACAGTGTTTCCTTAACTTTGCAAAAGGAGTGAAACAGCGCCCCCAATTTGACGCTGGTGGTCATAAAGTGTACTGCATCCATATTTACCATTGAGAATGAGTGGGACAGAGTTAGTATTAACCAGATCACTGTGCAGGGCCAACGAAATTGTTCCCGTGGGCCGGGCTCCACTTTGGGCACCCCTGCTCTGAGCAGAGGGCAGAGAGCTAAAAATAAAGAAATAATTAAGAAAAAGTCTATTTTTCTTAAAAATATGAATCGATTTGACCCACCAACTCGATTTGTGTGTGTATATTGCCTTTTGTAAACTCATAAAGTCCAGTTTAAAGCGGAAGAATTCAAAGGTCATGTCTACACTGACCTCAGCTCGTGTGCCTCCAGGGTCCTTCACGTTACCATGTCAATAATGATCAAAATGTTTCTTTTCAGACACAATCTATAGCATTGGCTCTATGATGGGTGCGAATGCTGAAACGTGCACAAACAAGATTTGCCTCGGAGCAGGGAGCACCCCAGACGTATCCTACTGCAACGGAGCCGAACGCTGTTTTCCCAATGAGGGGTAAATATACAGCCTTTTCATTCTTTAAACGTGAGGTGGACATAACCTGCATAACTGTAGTTTATAAGCCGGCCTCAGGGCACCTCAGCAGTGATACTTCAGTTTTATACTTGGGTCCTGGGCAGCGCTTTTTGACACAGTGTTCATTTCATCGACTAAAATATTTAGTCTTAATTTTAGTCAAAGTGATATTTTGGACGACTAAAATTGGACTAAAACTAAATTAAAAGTTTCTCATGAGACGAAAACTGTGACTAAAGTGTCCAGATATTTTAGTCGACTTAAATGAGACTAAATATAAATGAAGAGGAGAGACTAAAATCATCCAAACTTCTACTGACCGTCTGAAAAAGCCTCAGATCATTTACAATCTCTGCCAGAGGAGCAGCTCTGAGCTCCATGAAGCCGAGGAGCCAGATTAAACAGGATTGTATTAGAAATATAGGTCGACTAAATTCACTTGCAATTTTAGTCGACTAAAACTAGACCAAAATTGAAAAGTTTTTTTTTTTTTACTAAATCCTGACTAAAATTAACCCCTTAACTCCCACCTGAACTGAGCACATTTTCTCCAGTTTGGCTTTACCCCAATCCAAAAGCTTCTGGAAAAAAGCTGTGAAAATAGCGACAAAACTGAGATGAAAACAATGATGGAAATGTGACAAAAAAGTGATTAAAAAAAGACAAAAAAGTCACAAAAATGTCACAAAAAAATTGACAAAAAAAGAAAAAAATGACAAAAAATTAATTTTAAAAAATGACAAAAAAAGCTACAAAATGAGTTGAATGCCCCCCCCTCAAAAAAGATGGAAAAAAATCTGATGACGTGGGGGAAAAGATCCATTTAGATGAGTTTTGTAGATCTTGGCTTTCAAATGAGGCGTCACACTGGCCTACAGGATTTGGGTAAAGCTGAACTGGAGAAAATGCTCTCGGTTCAGGCGTGAGTTAAGAGGTTAAATGACATTTCAGTCAAAATACTAAGACTAAAGCTAAAATAGAATATGTCGTCAAAATGAACACTGTTTTGACGACACATGTTAATTTACTTTTAGTGTTGTGTGAAATGTAGTTCAATTTTAGTCAAGATTTAGTCAAAAGAATATCTTCAATTTTAGTCTAGTTTTAGTCGACTAAAATTGCAGGTCGACTAAATTTAAGACTAATTTATTTGCCTTCATAATATTCATTACAATCCTGTTTAATCTTGTTCCTCTGCTTCATGGAGCTCAGAGCTGCTCCTCTGGCAGGGATAGATACAGGCGGCCTCTCGTCATAGAAGGGGGCGTGGCTTCGCCGAGGGGGAAAATAGAATCTTTAGAGAAACACAATTTTCCCTCTTTTTAGCCAGTTTCTGGTGGAATATCAACTTATTTATCACATAAGTAAAGTCAGGTGTAAATCAGGTCCATATGGATATTTTCTCACAACAGATTGTTCAGTAGAAGTGAAAAAAATGGCAGTTGTAGCAAGTGCTAGCTAACCATTAGCATTAGCCCGATGCTAACATGTAGCATCAGGATAGCATTCTCCATTATTCATGTATTTATGGGCTGTTGAACCACTTTGCTCCTCCCCATGTCTTTGTATCTTTATTTAGTAGAAACTATGTTCATAATTCAGGTTTTGTTAAAGTCGTTTTTGAATAATTAGTGAAAGTTTAGATCTTAACTGTTTTCAAGAATGACCATATATGGGCGACTCCAGAGATGCCGTCTGTATCTATTGTAAATGATCTGAGGCTTTTTCAGACGGTCAGTAGAAGTTTGGATGATTTTAGTCTCTCCTTTTCATTTTTATTTAGTCTTATTTTAGTCGACTAAAATATCTGGACATTTTAGTCATAGTTTTAGTCTCATGAGAAACTTTTAATATAGTTTTAGTCCGATTTTAGAAATAAATATTTCAGTGGATGAAATAAACACTGGTCCTGGGTCTTCCTGGGGCCTTTTCCCAATCATTTCGGCCGCCTGTTTCTGCAATCCTGTCCTTTTGGTCATGACCCAGATCTCATCGATACAGACGGCATCTCGTCATAGAAGGGGGCGTGGCTTCGCCGAGGGGGAAAATAGAATCTTCAGAGAAACACAATTTTCCCTCTTTTTAGCCATTTTCTGGTGGAATATCAACTTATTTATCACATAAGTAAAGTCAAGTGTAAATCAGGCCCATATTTATATTTTCTCACAGCAGATTGTTCAGTAGAAGTGAAAAAATGGCAGTTGTAGCAAGTGCTAGCTAACCATTAGCATTAGCCCGATGCTAACATGTAGCATCAGGATAGCATTCTCCATTATTCATGTATTTATGGCCTGTTGTATCTTTGTTTGTATCTTTATTTAGTAGAAACTATATTCATAATTCAGGTTTTGTTAAAGTAGTTTTTGAATAATTAGAGAAAGTTTACATTTTTCTCCAAATTGTTTTCCCCCTTAACTGTTTTCAAACATGACCATATATGGGCGATTCCAGAGACGCCGTCTGTATCTATTCACCTTATTCCGCCCCGCCCACTTTTGCCACTTTTTGCGTCGTCTCGGCGCATCTTTTTCCTGACACTTCCGGTCGGGCGCGAAGCCCGTTCATTTTAACGGAGAACGAGGGAAAATATTCTCCGCTCAAATCTGATGTTTAGCCGATTGATTTGTGTAAAATGTCCGATGTTCATTTGCACCAACATGTCAACACTGCACCGTTCCTCTGTGCGGCCTGAAAACGGCTTTGTTTTCGTGTAGTGACTGATTTTATGCGGACTTCTCCAGCCCCATGTTAACACATAGGAGAAAAGGGGCGGGCACAATTCATGGCGGCGCCCACGCGAACGTCCGGAATAAGGTGAATAGACCCTTTAACTGCTGACATCATCTGTGACATCATCAGGAAGTGATCAAGAGAAAGAAGATTAAACTAAAACTAGCGATTATAAGTGTAAAACTACAGCTAAAACATGTGGTCCTGTTGTGGCTTAAGGTATCAGACCAAGAGGAACGACATTTGAGACGATAAAATAAGCTTTATTTGATATTTCCAAAAACAGTTACACATTTGTTTATCGTTACCGTGGCAACAGCTCCAATGGAAATAGATGGGAATCCAGCTTCCCGCCTCCAGCTAAGCCCGGAATGTTTACAGACCATTAAGGTTAGTGCTAGATCGTGTGCTCCGGAGGGACAGTCTGCTGGGAAAACGTGAGATATCATGACACAAATGAAGGTTAGGGCCAGGGAAATGGTTAACCTCTTAACTCCCGCCTGAACCGAGAGGATCTTTTTCCCCACGTCATCAGATTTTTTTGTTGGGTGTTCAACTCATTTTTGTAACTTTTTTGTAATTTTTTATCACATTTTAGTCATTTTTTTGTCCAGTTTTTCGTCCATTTTTAATACATTTTTTGTCACAATTTTGTCACTTTTTTATCACATTTTTGTAATTTTTTTGTCACATTTTTGTTATTTTTTTGTCAATTTTTTATAAATTCTTTTGTAATTTTTTTTGTAATTTTTTTTGTAATTTTTTGTAATTTTTTTGTAATATTTTTGTCACATTTTTTCGTCATTTTTTTTGTCAATTTCTTGTGACATTTTTGTGACATTTTTTGCCACTTTTTCATAAATTTTTCGTCACTTTTTTGTCACATTTCCATCATTGTTTTATTGCTATTTTCACAGCTTCTTTCCAGAAGCTTTTGGATTGGGGTAAAGCCAAACTGGAGAAAATGTGCTCGGTTCAGGTGGGAGTTAAGGGGTTAACCTTAAGGATTAGGGTTAGGATTCGGATTATTTGTATTTTTAGACAAACCAACTCATAGATCTATACAAACTCACAGCAGACCGTCCCTCCGGAGCATACCATCTAGCACTGACCAACAATTAAAGGGTCTACGCTAACAGCTGCAAAGATGGCCGATCTCCATGGTAACTGTGGACTTTCCTGAACTCTATAAAAGAAAATCAAACTTGAATCAAAGTGCAAACAGCCAATCAGCCGGCACTGACTCAAATAAACTCGACTCGGTGTCTGTAGTGACTGTGCGTTTTTGTGCTGACTCCGCCCTCTGTCCCGTCAGGTGTGAGGAATTCAAGTACTGCTCCGTCCTGGGGCCCGTCGTGATCGACTTCAATGGCGGGTCAGCCAGCCAGGCCGGGACCTGCGATTACAAATTGTTCGAGATGGCCGATGAACTCACTGTGGTGGGCAGGTTTGATCTGCGCCGCCTCACCGACACGCCCTTTCTGACCGATCTCACCTTTTCAACGAAAGTCAGCACTTTCTTCGTGAAGGGCGTGAGCCTTTCTGTGAGTATGATATGTTTTTTGTTTTTTTTTAATTTTCGTTTTTAAGTGGCGTCTGGCTATTCCCGGGCCTGGCTTCCGATACCGATACTGAGAGGAGAATCTGCCGATATCCGATATTAACCTCTTAACTCCCACCTGAGCGTGTTTTCTCCTGTTCTCCAAGTTCTCCAAATCTAAAAGCTTCTTCAAAACAGCAATTGAAAAAGGAAAGAAAAAGAAAATGAGGATGTAAACACAACAAAAAAGCGCTGAAAAGTGACCAAAAAAAGCGACAAAAATGTAAAAACTCAACAAAAAGGTGACAAATGAGCAGCAAAAAAAGACAAAAATCCACTATAAGTACCACTATAAGTACCACAATAAGTATAACTATAAGTACCACTATTAGTACCACTATAAGTACCACTATAAGTACCACTGTAAGTACAACTATAAGTACCACTGTAATTACCACTATAAGTACCATTGTAAGTACCACTGTAAGTATCACCGTAAGTACCACTGTAAGTACCACTATAAGTACCACTGTAAGTACCACTATAAGTACCACTATAAGTACCACAATAAGTACCTAGAATTATCACTGTAATTACCACCCTAAGTACCATTGTAAGTACCACTGTAAGTACCACTATAAGTACCACTATAAGTACCACTGTAAGTACCACTATAAGTATCACCGTAAGTACCACTGTAATTACCACCCTAAGTACCATTGTAAGTACCACTGTAAGTACAACTATAAGTACCACTATAAATACCACAATAAGTACCTAGAATTATCACTGTAAGTACCACCCTAAGTACCATTGTAAGTACCACTGTAAGTACAACTATAAGTACCACTATAAGTACCACAATAAGTACCTAGAATTACCACTGTAAGTACCACCCTAAGTACCATTGTAAGTACCACTGTAAGTACAACTATAAGTACCACTGTAAGTACCACTGTAAGTACCACAAGTGTTTATGGGATGACTGGAGGGTCTTTCAGCTCCCCCTGGTGTCTCTAGCCAGAAAACCATGTTTGTAACTTTCCTGCCACCGGACCGGAGTCACCAATACACACTAATGGAATCACGAAGAAGAAGCTAACATGCTAACGGGCAAAGCTAACTGCGGGCTAGCGCCACTTTAAACAGTATTTACAGGCAAGTTTGAGTGAAAAAAAATATTTGCGTTGTATAATTGGATGCACAATATCCCTCTGTCCCTTCGCCTTTTCTGTCAGCGTAGGATTTACTCTAATAAGCTCTGAGCTCCATGAAGCCGAGGAGCCAGATTAAACAGGATTATAATGAATATTAGAAATATAGGTCGACTAAATTCACTTGCAATTTTAGTCGACTAAAACTAGACCAAAATTGAAGAGTTCTTTTTTTTTTTTTTTTTCCACTAAATCTTGACTAAAATTAACCCCTTAACTCCCACCTGAACTGAGCACATTTTCTCCAGTTTGGCTTTACCCCAATCCAAAAGCTTCTGGAAAAAAGCTGAGAAAATAGCGACGGAACTGAGATGAAAACAATGATGATGTGACAAAAAAGTGAGAAAACCTTGACAAAAATGTGACAAAAAAGGACAAAAAAAAGACAAAAAATGTGACAAAAAAATGACTAAAAAATGTGACAAGAATGTGACAAAAAAGGACAAAAAATTAATTTAAGAAAATGACAAAAAAGCTACAAAATGAGTTGAATGCCCCCCCCCCAAAAAAAGATGGAAAAAAATCTGATGACGTGAGGAAAAAGATTTAGATGAGTTTTGTAGATCTTAGCTTTCAAATGAGGCGTTACACTGGCCTACAGGATTTGGGTAAAGCTGAACTGGAGAAAATGCTCTCGGTTCAGGCGGGAGTTAAGAGGTTAAATGACATTTTAGTCAAAATACTAAGACTAAAGCTAAAATAGAATATGTCGTCAAAATGAACACTGTTTTGACGACACATGTTAATTTACTTTTAGTGTTGTGTGAAATGTAGTTCAATTTTAGTCAAGATTTAGTCAAAAGAATATCTTCAATTTTAGTCTAGTTTTAGTCGACTAAAATTGCAAGTGAATTTACTCGACTAAAGACAATTAATAAGTTAAAAAATCGCAACACGCTACGACTCCTGCAGTGGCGCTTATGGCCTCTGGGGGCAAGAGTTACTTAGAGAAGAAGAAGAGACAGAAAAAACATAAAACAGTCACATTCAAAATGGGGGAAGCAAAGAAATGGCCGACAATAAGAAAGAATTGTGCTGTTTCAATGGGTTTTTAGGTTTCTGGTAGGTTTTTCTCTGCTGATGGAACTATCTGCGTGTCTGTCTCTTTTCTTTGACAGGATGAGAATGGCGCTGTCACAGCACCTAAAACCATTGGTGGTGTCGAGATAACCAAGAGCGATGAGGGGTTCACCTTCAAGGCTGACTTAAGTAATGATGTCCAAGTCACTATGTTCTTCGATGGGACCCTCCTGCACATCACTCATGGGGGTGAGTAGCGGGGGCGCATTCCGTTCATGATCCAAGCGCCGAGCTTTCAGAAAAAAACCTGTTGTTGACGCCCCAAACAAGTGTGTGTGTCATAGACTTTCCAAAGGGGCTCAATGGAAAACGCTGATCTAAAAACACAACGTTCTTGGACGCCTTTACGCTGAATTTGTGTCATAATTCATAGAGTTGGTCAAAAATGTGCTTAGTCTATAGACCCTTTAACTGCTGACATCACCAGTGACATCATCTGGAGGCAGGAAGTGATCAAGAGAAAGAAGATTAAACTAAAACTAGCGATAATCAGTGTAAAACGACAACTAAAATATGTGGTCTTGTTGTGGCTTAAGGTGCCAGACCAAGAGGAAGGACATTTGAGACGGTAAAATAAGCTTTATTTGATATTTCCAAAAACAGTTAAACATTTGTTTATCGTTACCGTGACAACAGCTCCAATGGAAATAGATGGGAGTCTAGCTTCCTGCCTCCAGCTTAAGCCCTGAATGTTTTTTAACAATTAAAGGGTCTATACTTGGAATAGCATTGGACAAACTTCCCTGATCCTCATCAGCTCAATCAAGGAGCTCAAAAAACAACAAATGCATCAGAAAATCAAGAAAACTTGTGTAAATATTATTCACTGAGCAGAAAATAAAAGGTTTGAGAAGATAAAGATAAAGAGGATGCAAACTTAGCGTCTAATTACGGATATTATTATTATTATTATTATTATTATTATTATTACTATTATTAACCTCTTAACTCCCACCTGAACATGTTTTCTCCTGTTCTCCAAGTTCTCCAAATCTAAGAGCTTCTTCAAAACAGCGATAAAAAAAGAAAAAAAGAAAGTGAGGATGTAAACACAACAAAAAAGCACTAAAAAGTGACCAAAAAAAGCGACAAAAATGAGAAAAACTCAACAAAAAAGTGAAAAAGGGAAGCAAAAAAAAGAAAAGAAATTCAGCTAAAAAAAGACAAAACTCCAGCAAAAAAAGGACAGAATAATCCAGTATAACAGTGACAAAAGAACAGCAAAAAAGTAATAAAAAAGTGACAAAAACACATAAGGGAAATAAAAAGTGACGACAATGGCAAAGAGGAGAGAATGCTTTTGGTTTTGGCGGGTGGTAAGAGGTTAATACTGTAAATGTTTCGACATTCTTCAACAGAGTGACAGAGCTGGGTCTAATCTGATATTATTTTTCAATCCCCAGGGAAGAGTGGATCCTCTGCCTCTGTCAGTGGCCTGTGTGGGGACGCTGCAGGAAGTTTCAAGGAAGCCTCCTCTGAAGCTACGTACGTCTCTGTTTTTCAGATGGAATTCTTGGGAAACACTGACACTCTGTTTAACGGTGTTGGGGTAACATATTACCAAAGTAAAGAGTTACACAAATATAGTACTTTTTTCAATAACTGTGGAATATAACACACACAGCACAAGATACAGGAATTTATTAGTCATGACATTTCAAGTGCATTTAATGTATGAAATGCCAAACCACCCACATAAATTGAAGATCAAGTTGGACAGGACCAGTTGTAGTCAGGGCCGGATTTAAGTAAAATGGGCCCCGGGCCTAAAGGCTTTCCAGGGCCCCCCATAATCAATCAATATTTATTTATATAGCGCCTTAACAACACCTGTACATATACTGCATGTCTAAAGGATAAATGATTTTAAAACTTGAACATGCAGAAGTAACTTCTTAAACATAGTACTTGTTTAAAAAAATGACAAATTTGTGAAAAATTTGAGCTCCATGGCCCTCGCGGAACAACCTTTGCTCCTGCCAGACTGGTGGGGGGACTCATTTAAAAGGGGGGGGGGGGTCCTCCCACAGAGATCTTCTTGATTTGAATGGATAATGCATTTTTCATAAATCCGGCCTTGCGTGTAGTGAATGTCGTCAAAACAAAACACGAGACAATGGGGAAAGCGAAGGAAAAGGAACTGACGTGGCATTATCATATATATATATATATACACAATATTCTACATAAGCTACATTTTTGAAACAGTAATGTGAAATACAAACATATACATTTTTTAGAGCTGTAATCACTAATATAGAACATTTTGACATCACTTGCCCAACACTGCTGTTTAACTTGTGTTTGATTGTCCAATATCCGCCTGGATTTGGAGCCATGCAGGTGCTCAGGTTTAGGTTCAGAGACATTATGTGGCCACAGAATGAGGTCCACGGACTTTTCTCATTCTCACACATGACTTGGCCCCCACAGAGTCGAGATCCTATCCCCATATAAATAACCATTCATGTTTATTTGAGCAGCTGTTTCACATAGTACAAAATATAACTCCACTTTGACACATACTGTTGAATAATACCTTGGTGCGCCTGGAGAACCTGAGTGAAACAACGCCTCAGCGAGTGCGTTCCACAGTCCAAGCTAAATATCAGAGTGTGTGACCTTTTGTTTTGGCAGCAGTGTTGCTTTTATTGCTGTGCTTTTAAACAACATTTTGCCTTTCTACAGCTGTGAAACCCTGGATTCTGATCCCAAAGGTGACGGCATTGACACCACCGCGGTCACGGCAAAGTAAGCCTAACGTTACATTTTCTGAAATAAAATAAAAAGTAAAATAAAACTTTCCTTTTAGTCTGTAAGCGTGTTGTCCAAAACATACCTGAAGGTGTGTTTGCTTTTTAACTTTTAATCACTTTTACCTCTTAACTCCCGCCTGAGCTGAGAGCATTTCCTCCAGTTCAGCTTTACCCAAATCCTGTAGGCCAGTGTAACGCCTCATTTGAAAGCTAAGATCTACAAAACTCATCTAAATGGATCATTTTCCTCACGTCATCAGATTTTGGGGGGGTTTTCAACTCATTTTTGTAATTTTCTTTCTTCATTTTTTTTTTCACTTTTTGTCACATTTTTGTCCTTTTTTTTTTGGTAATTTTTCCGTCAATTTTTTGTCATATTTTTGAAAAAAATGAGGAAAAAGTGGCAAAAATTTGATAAAAATCTGACAAAAATCTGACAAAAAAGGACAGAAAGTGACGGAAAAAATGACGAAAAATTGATGAAAAATTGATGAAAAAATAACCAAAAAAGGAGCAAAACAATGACCAAAAATTGTGAATAAATGATGAAAAAGTGGCAAAAATGTGATAAAAATCTGACAAAAATCTGACAAAAAGGACAGAAAGTGACGGAAAAATTGATGAAAAATTGATGAAAAAATAACCAAAAAAGGAGCAAAACAATGACCAAAAATTGTGAAAAAAATGATGAAAAAGTGGCAAAAATGTGATAAAAATCTGACAAAAATCTGACAAAAAAAGGATAAATGTGACAAAAAGTGACACATTTTTTTTACAAAAAATGAGTTGAAAACCCCCCAAAAAATCCATCCATCCATTTTCTTCCGCTTTATCCGGGGCCGGGTCGCGGGGGCAGCAGTCTCAGCAGAGATGCCCAGACTTCCCGATCCACACACACCTCCTCCAGCTGTTCTGGGGGGACCCCGAGGAGACACCTGGAACACCTCGGGAGGCGACCAGGAGGCATCCGGAACAGATGCCCGAGCCACCTCAGCTGGCTCCTTTCGACGTGAAGGAGCAGCGACTCTACTCCGAGCTCCTCCCGGGTAACTGAGCTCCTCACCCGATCTCGGAGGGTGCGCCCAGCCACCCTGCGAAGGAAACTCATTTCGGCCGCTTGTATTCTCGATCTTGTCCTTTTGGTCTTTACCCAAATCTCATGACAATAGGTGAGGGTGGGAACGTAGATTGATCGGTAAATCGAGAGCTTTGCCCCGACTCAGCTCCCTCTTCACCATGACAGACCGATACAGCCCCCAGAAAATGATGGGAAAAAAATCTGATGACGTGAGGAAAAAGATCCATTCCGATGAGTTTTGTAGATCTTAGCTTTCGAATGAGGCGTTACACTGGCCTACAGGATTTGGGTAAAGCTGCACTGGAGAAAATGCTCTCGGTTCAGGCGGGAGTTACGAGGTTAAATCGCTTGTATTGTTTTGTTTTGTATCGCTCCAAATGTCGTCACTAAACCCCGAACTGAGCCGCCGTGGTTGATCTCCAGAAGCGTTTTTATTCTAGAGCGGATTTAGACTGTGATGTTTGTGTGTCTCAGATGCCAGGACAAACTGACCGCCGTATCCAGTACAGGCACTGGGCCGTTCAAAACCGCCTGCATTACCCTTTTTGGCTCTTACCCTGACGAGGACGGAGTCTTCTGCCACATGCTGGACGCCTTCGCCCGGTCAAGTGGAATAACCAGCTGGAGAGACGCCGCTGGCTGTCGTACGCTGAAATTCCACATTTCCACCGGTTTCTAAAGCCACATAAAGAAATGATTGAAAGTTTGAAATGTTCTTCTTTCAGCTGTCTCGGGTTGCGTGACTCATCAGTGTGCCTCCCATGAGTATTGTGCTTTGTCGGACGCCGGTAACGCCATGTGCCGTTGCAAAGTCGATGAAGACGCAATCAACACGCTCAGAACAGCCGATCAATTAGGTACAGCCGCTTCTGATCTGTAGTGTTTCTGGGCTCTACGTTGGTGTGATTTAGTAATATTCACGTGCCCCAGCTCGGCACCACGAGACCCTGGACCAAGAACGTTCGGTGATGACTTTTCTTTGCGTGTCTTTTCTTCAGGGGACAAGCCCACCTGTTCTGATAGCTCTGTCACGGTGTCTCTCTACACCTGCTTGCTTGAGGAGCAGGGCTATGACCCCACCGGGCTACACCTGCTGTCAGACGCCTGCACTGGGACCGTTGAGGACGGAATGATTGATTTCACCTATGGCGCCAGTAACCTGTGCGATGGAACCTACGAGGTCTGTCTGTCTGTCTGTCTGTCTGTCTGTCTATCTATCTATCTATCTATCTCTCTCTGTCCCTATCTATCTATCTATCTATCTATCTATCTATCTATCTATCTATCTATCTATCTATCTATCTATCTCTGTCCCTATCTATCTATCTATCTATCTATCTATCTATCTATCTATCTATCTATCTATCTATCTATCTATCTATCTATCTCTGTCCCTATCTATCTATCTATCTATCTCTGTCCCTATCTATCTATCTATCTATCTATCTATCTATCTATCTATCTATCTATCTATCTATCTATCTATCTATCTATCTATCTATCTATCTCTGTCCCTATCTATCTATCTATCTATCTATCTATCTATCTATCTATCTATCTATCTATCTATCTATCTATCTATCTATCTATCTATCTATCTATCTATCTATCTCTGTCCCTATCTATCTATCTATCTATCTGCCTGTCTGCCTGTCTGTCTGTCTGTCTGTCTGTCTGTCTGTCTGTCTGTCATGTTACATTCTGACTCTTTGCAGACGGGTGAAGAAACCATCCTCTTCAAGAACAAGATCTTGAACACAGGCGGCGATGGGGAGGTCACTTTCGAAGACACCCTGAGCGTCAGCCTCGAGTGCACCTACGACAACGCGCCTCGAACGGAGAAAGCCTCCTTCCGGGTGGCCGACGGGTGAGCGGCGCCTCTGTCACCCCCCCCCCCCCACAGCGAACCCTCAGCTCCTCTAACGGCCCCGTTTGTTTCCGCAGATCCGTCTCCGTGACCGTCGAGAGCGTGGCGTTCAGCGAATACACGGTGTCCTTCGGCCTGTTCTCTGACGAGGGTTTCACAACAACGGTGGCATCAGACACCCCCCTGGCGCTCAACCAACTGGTCTACGCCAAGATCGAAACCACGGACATCGGAGGGGACGCCCTGGCTTTGGTCCTGCAGAAATGCTACTGCACGCCGACAGACGACGCCAACGCGGAGAAGAAATACGAGCTCATCACCGACAGGTCTGATCTGCTGCCTGTAGCGCCACTCACAGGGGAAAAGCAGTAACACATACACCAGCGCATACCGAATATTTACAACAGTAATGAACCAATAAGATGATAAGTAATTAAATCCATCAACCTCTTAACTCCCGCCTGAACCGAGAGCATTTTCTCCAGTTCAGCTTTACCCAAATCCTGTAGGCCAGTGTAACGCCTCATTTGAAAGCTAAGATCTACAAAACTCATCTAAATGGAGCTTTTTCCTCACGTCATCAGATTTTTTTTCCATTTTTTGGGGGGGCATTTTTTTGTCCATTTTTGTCACATTTTTTGTAATTATTATTATTATTTTTTGACATTTTTTTGTCCATTTTTTGTCATTTTTTTGTAATTTTGTTTTGTAATTTTTGTGTCATCTTTTGTCATTTTTTGTCAATGTTTTCTCACTTTTTTTTGTCACACCTTTGTGTGAAAATAGCGACAGAACTGAGATGAAAACAATGAAAAAAAGTGAGAAAACGTTGACAAAAAAGTGACGGAAAAATGACTAAAAATGTGACAAAAAATGACAAAAAAATATTTTAAAAAAATTACAAGAAAGCTACAAAATGAGTTGAATACCCCCCCCACAAAAAAAAAAGGAAAAAAAATCTGATGACGTGAGGAAAAAGATCCATTTAGATGATTTTTGTAGATCTTAGCTTTCAAATGAGGTGTTACACTGGCCTACAGGATTTGGGTAAAGCTAAATTGGAGAAAATGCTCTCGGTTCAGGCGGGAGTTAAGAGGTTAAAGGGTAAATTTCCCTTAACAAAACCTGTCTACCCATCATTATTATTATAAACTCATTTACATATGATCCCAGTCTCAGAACATGACGGTCCATAAAGGCACTGTAGGCTTCACTTGGAGGCGTCTGAATTCGTTTATTTCTTCACAGATGTCCCGCTCCCACAGACAATTCAGTGATGATGTTGACCAATGGTGTTGGTAAATCCACCACTTTCAGGTTTAACGCATTTTCATTCATTGGTGACTACGGTGTTGACGTCTACATGCACTGCGAGTTCAACCTGTGCGTCTTGGCTGACGGCAACTGCGCCAAGGTGAGACTTTTCCTTCCAAAATCACAAGAAATGAATAAAAAGAGGCCTAATCTCTCACATGCAACAGTGGGAAAGACCGTTTTTAGAATGTTGTTTGATTTTCTCTGCTCTATTTCCAGGACTGCTCTAAGTGACGTGCCTGAGAGGGTGACCAGGCGGAGGATCACACGTCGCCGTCTCTTTTCTGAAGCGCCCGTGGTTTTAAACTAAGGTGGAGGGAACAAAGCTTTACTTGGTCAAATGCACCATCCACAACTGTCCGATTGCAGATGCTTCGGCTCGGTTCACTGTTAAATTGTTTGGTGCGAATGGGGTTAGTGATCCACGCGGGAGGCGAGACGGAGTGGCCTGAGGGGGGCGCCGAAGAGGTGATGTTGTGCACCCCCTCCCCTACGACGAAGAGGGAAGCTCTTCATCAAGAACTGTGGACAAAAATCATCAGCACGACTCATTTCGCACCATACTGAGCAAGATACACCAAAGTAAGGCAAAAAAAAAAAAAAATACAATATAAAAGTACCACTGAGAGGGCCTTCATTTTAGATGTGCTTTTGTTTCCTCATTATAATCATCTAATCAATACTTAATCAATGTTGAATTGTGATGTTTTTGTATTGTATCCAAGCAACACTGTCGCGATCTACCAATGACATACGAAAAGGATGACGAGAATGTGAAATCTTGCTGCGTCCTCCTTAATCCGTTTTGTATCAAATAACCATCCCTGAAACTGGAGAGACAAGCGGCCATTTTGGAAGTGATGAAATGTTTGGAATATAACAGTGTTGCTTAAAAATGTGGGGTTTTTGTGGTTTTTATTTTTGAAACGATGATTTGTCACGATTACATCTTCTGATTCACTCTGAAAGCTTTCTCTTTTTCTGACCCTAAGCATAATAAAAAACGCGCAAGCAAATCGGTCTGTGTCTTTACTCCTCGCTGTCGAAACAGATAATCATTTTTTGCTGCGACTTTAACCATTCAGCATGACTAAAGTGTCAAAAAGTAACATTTTATTTTGAGCTTTAAGGTTCCAAGCTTAAAGTGATAGTCTGTCAGTTTGCAAAGTGAGGAGAGATGGAGTGAAATTTGGAAGTAAAGGCTTTCCCAGTTTGCAAAATGAGTAGCACAGGAACAGAATTTTCAAAAGTAAACAGTCAAGCTCCTCCCCCTTCTCTCCTGATTGGACCTGACAGGCCAGTTCACAGGAAAAGCTCGGCTCATTGGTCAAAGTGGTTTCCCGCAGATTCTGATTAGCTGCTGAAATCAGCAAAGGGAGGGACTTTTGAAAAAATATTGCTATTTAATAATACTTGCACTACCTTAAACTTCAGACCCAGACGGTCAATTATACACAATCTATTGAATTTGTGAAATACTTAAACTTACAGACTATCACTTTAAATAAAGGCGTGGGGAACGTTTCAAACCACTGTTAAACTCAACTCAAATGAATATTTGACTGCACTGACAACCGATCCATGGCCCTCCACACCATGTGCTAGTGATGGTAGATGATGCCTCAGTGTGTGTGTCACACAGTATCACACAGTATGGTCGGCTTATAGGCGCCATCTGGTGGTGAAAAGGCACTGCAGCAATGAGCGAACTCAACACTGACTGAGCTCATTGATTCTCATTCACAAATATGAACCAAATCGTCAGGATTGAACTGTTTAACAGCTGAGAGAGAGGATTTAGAAAGAGGAAAACTGCTCCGGATAATGAGAACAGAAACAAATAAATGATCATTAATGAGAAGTATCACTGATACAACCTTCTAAAAATGAAGTCACTGACCACGATTTAATAAAGGATAGTGTCTATAATAATAATAATGACACCAGAAGTATTTCTGCTGTTGTTTACCAGTGGATGTCAAGTCAAAAGACTAAACCACCACAGACCGTCATCTGACTCGAACTCTCGACCCCTGAGTCCTTAGCGGACGCTCTGCTTACAGAGCTACACCAGCAGTGCATCAAAGGCTTCATGTAGCTACGAGGCAGTCAGCACTTCAGTATGGACGTGAAAGAGACGCTCTTGTGCTTTACTCGCCATCTATTCAATCATTTTGATATCAGGGCAGAAGTGCCTCGTGCCCAAAGATTTGGGCACTCGAGCCCGGGAGCACCCGCGGGATCGGCGTGTGGTATTTAAATCCCAAATGACAACATGAGCCAGGCGACGCTCAGGGTCAACTGGCGCCCCCTGCTGCTCGCTGCGTGCGACACTACATGAGCGGTGGTTTCGCTCAGGATAATTTGTGTCTGTAGCAGAGTGGTTAGTGTGTCTGTAGCAGAGTGGTTAGTGTGTCTGTAACAGAGTGGTTAGTGTGTCTGTAACAGTGGTTAATGTGTCTGTAACAGAGTGGTTAGTGTGTCTGTGGCAGAGTGGTTAGTGTGTCTGTAACAGTGGTTAATGTGTCTGTAACAGAGTGGTTAGTGTGTCTGTAGCAGAGTGGTTAGTGTGTCTGTAACAGAGTGGTTAGTGTGTCTGTAACAGAGTGGTTAGTGTGTCTGTGACAGAGTGGTTAGTGTGTCTGTGGCAGAGTGGTTAGTGTGTCTGTAACAGTGGTTAATGTGTCTGTAACAGAGTGGTTAGTGTGTCTGTAACAGAGTGGTTAGTGTGTCTGTGACAGAGTGGTTAGTGTGTCTGTAGCAGAGTGGTTAGTGTGTCTGTAACAGAGTGGTTAGTGTGTCTGTGACAGAGTGGTTAGTGTGTCTGTAGCAGAGTGGTTAGTGTGTCAGTAACAGAGTGGTTAGTGTGTCTGTGACAGAGTGGTTAGTGTGTCTGTAACAGAGTGGTTAGTGTGTCTGTAGCAGAGTGGTTAGTGTGTCAGTAACAGAGTGGTTAGTGTGTCTGTAGCAGAGTGGTTAGTGTGTCTGTAACAGAGTGGTTAGTGTGTCTGTGACAGAGTGGTTAGTGTGTCTGTAGCAGAGTGGTTAGTGTGTCTGTAGCAGAGTGGTTAGTGTGTCTGTGACAGAGTGGTTAGTGTGTCTGTAACAGAGTGGTTAGTGTGTCTGTAGCAGAGTGGTTAGTGTGTCAGTAACAGAGTGGTTAGTGTGTCTGTAACAGAGTGGTTAGTGTGTCTGTGGCAGAGTGGTTAGTGTGTCTGTAGCAGAGTGGTTAGTGTGTCTGTAGCAGAGTGGTTAGTGTGTCTGTAACAGAGTGGTTAGTGTGTCTGTAACAGAGTGGTTAGTGTGTCTGTGGCAGAGTGGTTAGTGTGTCTGTAGCAGAGTGGTTAGTGTGTCTGTGACAGAGTGGTTAGTGTGTCTGTAACAGAGTGGTTAGTGTGTCTGTAACAGAGTGGTTAGTGTGTCTGTGACAGAGTGGTTAGTGTGTCTGTAGCAGAGTGGTTAGTGTGTCTGTAACAGAGTGGTTAGTGTGTCAGTAACAGAGTGGTTAGTGTGTCTGTAGCAGAGTGGTTAGTGTGTCAGTAACAGAGTGGTTAGTGTGTCTGTGACAGAGTGGTTAGTGTGTCTGTAACAGAGTGGTTAGTGTGTCTGTAACAGAGTGGTTAGTGTGTCTGTGACAGAGTGGTTAGTGTGTCTGTAACAGAGTGGTTAGTGTGTCTGTAACAGAGTGGTTAGTGTGTCTGTGACAGAGTGGTTAGTGTGTCTGTAGCAGAGTGGTTAGTGTGTCTGTGACAGAGTGGTTAGTGTGTCAGTAACAGAGTGGTTAGTGTGTCTGTAGCAGAGTGGTTAGTGTGTCAGTAACAGAGTGGTTAGTGTGTCTGTGACAGAGTGGTTAGTGTGTCTGTGACAGAGTGGTTAGTGTGTCTGTAGCAGAGTGGTTAGTGTGTCTGTAACAGAGTGGTTAGTGTGTCAGTAACAGAGTGGTTAGTGTGTCTGTAGCAGAGTGGTTAGTGTGTCAGTAACAGAGTGGTTAGTGTGTCTGTGACAGAGTGGTTAGTGTGTCTGTAACAGAGTGGTTAGTGTGTCTGTAACAGAGTGGTTAGTGTGTCTGTGACAGAGTGGTTAGTGTGTCTGTAACAGAGTGGTTAGTGTGTCTGTAACAGAGTGGTTAGTGTGTCTGTGACAGAGTGGTTAGTGTGTCTGTAGCAGAGTGGTTAGTGTGTCTGTGACAGAGTGGTTAGTGTGTCAGTAACAGAGTGGTTAGTGTGTCTGTAGCAGAGTGGTTAGTGTGTCAGTAACAGAGTGGTTAGTGTGTCTGTGACAGAGTGGTTAGTGTGTCTGTAACAGAGTGGTTAGTGTGTCTGTAACAGAGTGGTTAGTGTGTCTGTGACAGAGTGGTTAGTGTGTCTGTAGCAGAGTGGTTAGTGTGTCAGTAACAGAGTGGTTAGTGTGTCTGTGACAGAGTGGTTAGTGTGTCTGTAACAGAGTGGTTAGTGTGTCTGTGGCAGAGTGGTTAGTGTGTCTGTAACAGAGTGGTTAGTGTGTCTGTAGCAGAGTGGTTAGTGTGTCTGTAACAGAGTGGTTAGTGTGTCTGTGACAGAGTGGTTAGTGTGTCTGTGACAGAGTGGTTAGTGTGTCTGTAGTAGAGTGGTTAGTGTGTCTGTAGCAGAGTGGTTAGTGTGTCTGTAGCAGAGTGGTTAGTGTGTCTGTAGCAGAGTGGTTAGTGTGTCAGTAACAGAGTGGTTGGTGTGTCTGTAGCAGAGTGGTTAGTGTGTCTGTAGCAGAGTGGTTAGTGTGTCTGTGGCAGAGTGGTTAGTGTGTCTGTAGCAGAGTGGTTAGTGTGTCAGTAACAGAGTGGTTAGTGTGTCTGTAGCAGAGTGGTTAGTGTGTCTGTAGCAGAGTGGTTAGTGTGTCTGTAGCAGAGTGGTTAGTGTGTCTGTAACAGAGTGGTTAGTGTGTCTGTGACAGAGTGGTTAGTGTGTCTGTGGCAGAGTGGTTAGTGTGTCTGTAGCAGAGTGGTTAGTGTGTCTGTAACAGAGTGGTTAGTGTGTCTGTAACAGAGTGGTTAGTGTGTCTGTAACAGAGTGGTTAGTGTGTCTGTGACAGAGTGGTTAGTGTGTCTGTAGCAGAGTGGTTAGTGTGTCTGTGACAGAGTGGTTAGTGTGTCTGTGGCAGAGTGGTTAGTGTGTCTGTAACAGAGTGGTTAGTGTGTCTGTGGCAGAGTGGTTAGTGTGTCTGTAGCAGAGTGGTTAGTGTGTCTGTAACAGAGTGGTTAGTGTGTCTGTAACAGAGTGGTTAGTGTGTCTGTAACAGAGTGGTTAGTGTGTCTGTAGCAGAGTGGTTAGTGTGTCTGTAACAGAGTGGTTAGTGTGTCTGTGACAGAGTGGTTAGTGTGTCTGTGGCAGAGTGGTTAGTGTGTCTGTAACAGAGTGGTTAGTGTGTCTGTGGCAGAGTGGTTAGTGTGTCTGTAGCAGAGTGGTTAGTGTGTCTGTGACAGAGTGGTTAGTGTGTCTGTAGCAGAGTGGTTAGTGTGTCTGTAACAGAGTGGTTAGTGTGTCTGTAACAGAGTGGTTAGTGTGTCTGTGACAGAGTGGTTAGTGTGTCTGTGACAGAGTGGTTAGTGTGTCTGTAGCAGAGTGGTTAGTGTGTCTGTAACAGAGTGGTTAGTGTGTCTGTAGCAGAGTGGTTAGTGTGTCTGTAGCAGAGTGGTTAGTGTGTCTGTAGCAGAGTGGTTAGTGTGTCTGTAGCAGAGTGGTTAGTGTGTCTGTAACAGAGTGGTTAGTGTGTCTGTAGCAGAGTGGTTAGTGTGTCTGTAACAGAGTGGTTAGTGTGTCTGAAACAGAGTGGTTAGTGTGTCTGTAACAGAGTGGTTAGTGTGTCTGTAGCAGAGTGGTTAGTGTGTCTGTGACAGAGTGGTTAGTGTGTCTGTAGCAGAGTGGTTAGTGTGTCTGTGACAGAGTGGTTAGTGTGTCTGTAGCAGAGTGGTTAGTGTGTCTGTAACAGAGTGGTTAGTGTGTCTGTAACAGAGTGGTTAGTGTGTCTGTAGCAGAGTGGTTAGTGTGTCTGTAACAGAGTGGTTAGTGTGTCTGAAACAGAGTGGTTAGTGTGTCTGTAACAGAGTGGTTAGTGTGTCTGTAGCAGAGTGGTTAGTGTGTCTGTGACAGAGTGGTTAGTGTGTCTGTAGCAGAGTGGTTAGTGTGTCTGTGACAGAGTGGTTAGTGTGTCTGTAGCAGAGTGGTTAGTGTGTCTGTAACAGAGTGGTTAGTGTGTCTGTGACAGAGTGGTTAGTGTGTCTGTGGCAGAGTGGTTAGTGTGTCTGTGGCAGAGTGGTTAGTGTGTCTGTGACAGAGTGGTTAGTGTGTCTGTAGCAGAGTGGTTAGTGTGTCTGTAACAGAGTGGTTAGTGTGTCTGTGACAGAGTGGTTAGTGTGTCTGTGACAGAGTGGTTAGTGTGTCTGTAACAGAGTGGTTAGTGTGTCTGTGACAGAGTGGTTAGTGTGTCTGTGGCAGAGTGGTTAGTGTGTCTGTAACAGAGTGGTTAGTGTGTCTGTAGCAGAGTGGTTAGTGTGTCTGTAACAGAGTGGTTAGTGTGTCTGTGACAGAGTGGTTAGTGTGTCTGTAACAGAGTGGTTAGTGTGTCTGTGGCAGAGTGGTTAGCTGTGTCTGTGACAGAGTGGTTTGTGTGTCTGTAACAGAGTGGTTAGTGTGTCTGTGGCAGAGTGGTTAGTGTGTCTGTAACAGAGTGGTTAGTGTGTCTGTAACAGAGTGGTTAGTGTGTCTGTAGCAGAGTGGTTAGTGTGTCTGTAACAGAGTGGTTAGTGTGTCTGTAACAGAGTGGTTAGTGTGTCTGTAGCAGAGTGGTTAGTGTGTCTGTAACAGAGTGGTTAGTGTGTCTGTAGCAGAGTGGTTAGTGTGTCTGTGACAGAGTGGTTAGTGTGTCTGTAACAGAGTGGTTAGTGTGTCTGTAGCAGAGTGGTTAGTGTGTCTGTAACAGAGTGGTTAGTGTGTCTGTAGCAGAGTGGTTAGTGTGTCTGTGACAGAGTGGTTAGTGTGTCTGTAGCAGAGTGGTTAGTGTGTCTGTGACAGAGTGGTTAGTGTGTCTGTAGCAGAGTGGTTAGTGTGTCTGTGACAGAGTGGTTAGTGTGTCTGTAGCAGAGTGGTTAGTGTGTCTGTAACAGAGTGGTTAGTGTGTCTGTGGCAGAGTGGTTAGTGTGTCTGTGACAGAGTGGTTAGTGTGTCTGTAGCAGAGTGGTTAGTGTGTCTGTAGCAGAGTGGTTAGTGTGTCTGTAGCAGAGTGGTTAGTGTGTCTGTAGCAGAGTGGTTAGTGTGTCTGTAACAGAGTGGTTAGTGTGTCTGTAACAGAGTGGTTAGTGTGTCTGTAGCAGAGTGGTTAGTGTGTCTGTAACAGAGTGGTTAGTGTGTCTGTAGCAGAGTGGTTAGTGTGTCTGTAACAGAGTGGTTAGTGTGTCTGTAACAGAGTGGTTAGTGTGTCTGTAGCAGAGTGGTTAGTGTGTCTGTAGCAGAGTGGTTAGTGTGTCTGTAACAGAGTGGTTAGTGTGTCTGTAACAGAGTGGTTAGTGTGTCTGTAGCAGAGTGGTTAGTGTGTCTGTAGCAGAGTGGTTAGTGTGTCTGTAACAGAGTGGTTAGTGTGTCTGTAGCAGAGTGGTTAGTGTGTCTGTAGCAGAGTGGTTAGTGTGTCTGTAACAGAGTGGTTAGTGTGTCTGTAACAGAGTGGTTAGTGTGTCTGTAGCAGAGTGGTTAGTGTGTCTGTAACAGAGTGGTTAGTGTGTCTGAAACAGAGTGGTTAGTGTGTCTGTAACAGAGTGGTTAGTGTGTCTGTAGCAGAGTGGTTAGTGTGTCTGTGACAGAATGGTTAGTGTGTCTGTAGCAGAGTGGTTAGTGTGTCTGTGACAGAGTGGTTAGTGTGTCTGTAGCAGAGTGGTTAGTGTGTCTGTAACAGAGTGGTTAGTGTGTCTGTGACAGAGTGGTTAGTGTGTCTGTGGCAGAGTGGTTAGTGTGTCTGTGGCAGAGTGGTTAGTGTGTCTGTGACAGAGTGGTTAGTGTGTCTGTAGCAGAGTGGTTAGTGTGTCTGTAACAGAGTGGTTAGTGTGTCTGTGACAGAGTGGTTAGTGTGTCTGTAGCAGAGTGGTTAGTGTGTCTGTAACAGAGTGGTTAGTGTGTCTGTAACAGAGTGGTTAGTGTGTCTGTAGCAGAGTGGTTAGTGTGTCTGTAACAGAGTGGTTAGTGTGTCTGTAACAGAGTGGTTAGTGTGTCTGTAGCAGAGTGGTTAGTGTGTCTGTAACAGAGTGGTTAGTGTGTCTGTAACAGAGTGGTTAGTGTGTCTGTAGCAGAGTGGTTAGTGTGTCTGTAACAGAGTGGTTAGTGTGTCTGTAGCAGAGTGGTTAGTGTGTCTGTGACAGAGTGGTTAGTGTGTCTGTAACAGAGTGGTTAGTGTGTCTGTAGCAGAGTGGTTAGTGTGTCTGTAACAGAGTGGTTAGTGTGTCTGTAGCAGAGTGGTTAGTGTGTCTGTGACAGAGTGGTTAGTGTGTCTGTAGCAGAGTGGTTAGTGTGTCTGTGACAGAGTGGTTAGTGTGTCTGTAGCAGAGTGGTTAGTGTGTCTGTGACAGAGTGGTTAGTGTGTCTGTAGCAGAGTGGTTAGTGTGTCTGTAACAGAGTGGTTAGTGTGTCTGTGGCAGAGTGGTTAGTGTGTCTGTGACAGAGTGGTTAGTGTGTCTGTAGCAGAGTGGTTAGTGTGTCTGTAGCAGAGTGGTTAGTGTGTCTGTGACAGAGTGGTTAGTGTGTCTGTAGCAGAGTGGTTAGTGTGTCTGTAGCAGAGTGGTTAGTGTGTCTGTAACAGAGTGGTTAGTGTGTCTGTGACAGAGTGGTTAGTGTGTCTGTAGCAGAGTGGTTAGTGTGTCTGTAGCAGAGTGGTTAGTGTGTCTGTAGCAGAGTGGTTAGTGTGTCTGTAGCAGAGTGGTTAGTGTGTCTGTAACAGAGTGGTTAGTGTGTCTGTAGCAGAGTGGTTAGTGTGTCTGTAACAGAGTGGTTAGTGTGTCTGTAACAGAGTGGTTAGTGTTTCTGTAACAGAGTGGTTAGTGTGTCTGTAGCAGAGTGGTTAGTGTGTCTGTGACAGAGTGGTTAGTGTGTCTGTAACAGAGTGGTTAGTGTGTCTGTAACAGAGTGGTTAGTGTGTCTGTGACAGAGTGGTTAGTGTGTCTGTAACAGAGTGGTTAGTGTGTCTGTAGCAGAGTGGTTAGTGTGTCTGTGACAGAGTGGTTAGTGTGTCTGTAACAGAGTGGTTAGTGTGTCTGTAGCAGAGTGGTTAGTGTGTCTGTGACAGAGTGGTTAGTGTGTCTGTAACAGAGTGGTTAGTGTGTCTGTAACAGAGTGGTTAGTGTGTCTGTGACAGAGTGGTTAGTGTGTCTGTGACAGAGTGGTTAGTGTGTCTGTAGCAGAGTGGTTAGTGTGTCTGTAGCAGAGTGGTTAGTGTGTCTGTAACAGAGTGGTTAGTGTGTCTGTGACAGAGTGGTTAGTGTGTCTGTAACAGAGTGGTTAGTGTGTCTGTAGCAGTGTGGTTAGTGTGTCTGTAACAGAGTGGTTAGTGTGTCTGTAGCAGAGTGGTTAGTGTGTCTGTAACAGAGTGGTTAGTGTGTCTGTAACAGAGTGGTTAGTGTGTCTGTAGCAGAGTGGTTAGTGTGTCTGTAACAGAGTGGTTAGTGTGTCTGTAACAGAGTGGTTAGTGTGTCTGTAACAGAGTGGTTAGTGTGTCTGTAACAGAGTGGTTAGTGTGTCTGTAACAGAGTGGTTAGTGTGTCTGTAGCAGAGTGGTTAGTGTGTCTGTAACAGAGTGGTTAGTGTGTCTGTAACAGAGTGGTTAGTGTGTCTGTAACAGAGTGGTTAGTGTGTCTGTAACAGAGTGGTTAGTGTGTCTGTAGCAGAGTGGTTAGTGTGTCTGTAACAGAGTGGTTAGTGTGTCTGTAACAGAGTGGTTAGTGTGTCTGTAACAGAGTGGTTAGTGTGTCTGTAACAGAGTGGTTAGTGTGTCTGTAGCAGAGTGGTTAGTGTGTCTGTAACAGAGTGGTTAGTGTGTCTGTAACAGAGTGGTTAGTGTGTCTGTAGCAGAGTGGTTAGTGTGTCTGTAACAGAGTGGTTAGTGTGTCTGTGACAGAGTGGTTAGTGTGTCTGTAGCAGAGTGGTTAGTGTGTCTGTAGCAGAGTGGTTAGTGTGTCTGTAACAGAGTGGTTAGTGTGTCTGTAACAGAGTGGTTAGTGTGTCTGTAGCAGAGTGGTTAGTGTGTCTGTAACAGAGTGGTTAGTGTGTCTGTAACAGAGTGGTTAGTGTGTCTGTAACAGAGTGGTTAGTGTGTCTGTAGCAGAGTGGTTAGTGTGTCTGTGACAGAGTGGTTAGTGTTTCTGTAACAGAGTGGTTAGTGTGTCTGTAGCAGAGTGGTTAGTGTGTCTGTAGCAGAGTGGTTAGTGTGTCTGTGACAGAGTGGTTAGTGTGTCTGTGACAGAGTGGTTTGTGTGTCTGTAACAGAGTGGTTAGTGTGTCTGTAGCAGTGTGGTTAGTGTGTCTGTAACAGAGTGGTTAGTGTGTCTGTAGCAGAGTGGTTAGTGTGTCTGTAACAGAGTGGTTAGTGTGTCTGTAGCAGAGTGGTTAGTGTGTCTGTAACAGAGTGGTTAGTGTGTCTGTAGCAGAGTGGTTAGTGTGTCTGTAACAGAGTGGTTAGTGTTTCTGTAACAGAGTGGTTAGTGTGTCTGTAGCAGAGTGGTTAGTGTGTCTGTAGCAGAGTGGTTAGTGTGTCTGTAACAGAGTGGTTAGTGTGTCTGTGACAGAGTGGTTAGTGTGTCTGTAGTAGAGTGGTTAGTGTGTCTGTGACAGAGTGGTTAGTGTGTCTGTAACAGAGTGGTTAGTGTGTCTGTAGCAGAGTGGTTAGTGTGTCTGTAACAGAGTGGTTAGTGTGTCTGTAACAGAGTGGTTAGTGTGTCTGTGACAGAGTGGTTAGTGTGTCTGTAACAGAGTGGTTAGTGTGTCTGTAACAGAGTGGTTAGTGTGTCTGTGGCAGAGTGGTTAGTGTGTCTGTAACAGAGTGGTTAGTGTGTCTGTAACAGAGTGGTTAGTGTGTCTGTAACAGAGTGGTTAGTGTGTCTGTAACAGAGTGGTTAGTGTGTCTGTAGTAGAGTGGTTAGTGTGTCTGTAGTAGAGTGGTTAGTGTGTCTGTAACAGAGTGGTTAGTGTGTCTGTAACAGAGTGGTTAGTGTGTCTGTGACAGAGTGGTTAGTGTGTCTGTGGCAGAGTGGTTAGTGTGTCTGTGACAGAGTGGTTAGTGTTTCTGTAACAGAGTGGTTAGTGTGTCTGTAGCAGAGTGGTTAGTGTGTCTGTAGCAGAGTGGTTAGTGTGTCTGTAACAGAGTGGTTAGTGTGTCTGTGACAGAGTGGTTAGTGTGTCTGTAGTAGAGTGGTTAGTGTGTCTGTGAGAGTGGTTAGTGTGTCTGTGACAGAGTGGTTAGTGTGTCTGTAACAGAGTGGTTAGTGTGTCTGTAACAGAGTGGTTAGTGTGTCTGTGGCAGAGTGGTTAGTGTGTCTGTAACAGAGTGGTTAGTGTGTCTGTAACAGAGTGGTTAGTGTGTCTGTAGCAGAGTGGTTAGTGTGTCTGTAACAGAGTGGTTAGTGTGTCTGTAGCAGAGTGGTTAGTGTGTCTGTGACAGAGTGGTTAGTGTGTCTGTAGCAGAGTGGTTAGTGTGTCTGTAACAGAGTGGTTAGTGTGTCTGTAGCAGAGTGGTTAGTGTGTCTGTGACAGAGTGGTTAGTGTGTCTGTGACAGAGTGGTTAGTGTGTCTGTAGCAGAGTGGTTAGTGTGTCTGTAACAGAGTGGTTAGTGTGTCTGTAGCAGAGTGGTTAGTGTGTCTGTGACAGAGTGGTTAGTGTGTCTGTGACAGAGTGGTTAGTGTGTCTGTAGCAGAGTGGTTAGTGTGTCTGTAACAGAGTGGTTAGTGTGTCTGTGACAGAGTGGTTAGTGTGTCTGTGGCAGAGTGGTTAGCTGTGTCTGTGGCAGAGTGGTTAGTGTGTCTGTGGCAGAGTGGTTAGCTGTGTCTGTGGCAGAGTGGTTAGTGTGTCTGTAACAGAGTGGTTAGTGTGTCTGTGACAGAGTGGTTAGTGTGTCTGTAGCAGAGTGGTTAGTGTGTCTGTGGCAGAGTGGTTAGCTGTGTCTGTGGCAGAGTGGTTAGTGTGTCTGTAACAGAGTGGTTAGTGTGTCTGTGACAGAGTGGTTAGTGTGTCTGTGGCAGAGTGGTTAGTGTGTCTGTGACAGAGTGGTTAGTGTGTCTGTAGCAGAGTGGTTAGTGTGTCTGTAACAGAGTGGTTAGTGTGTCTGTAGCAGAGTGGTTAGTGTGTCTGTGACAGAGTGGTTAGTGTGTCTGTAGCAGAGTGGTTAGTGTGTCTGTAACAGAGTGGTTAGTGTGTCTGTAACAGAGTGGTTAGTGTGTCTGTAGCAGAGTGGTTAGTGTGTCTGTAACAGAGTGGTTAGTGTGTCCGTGACAGAGTGGTTAGTGTGTCAGTAACAGAGTGGTTAGTGTGTCTGTAACAGAGTGGTTAGTGTGTCTGTAACAGAGTGGTTAGTGTGTCTGTAGCAGAGTGGTTAGTGTGTCTGTGTTTTTACCTGTTTGTCTCGAGTTCCCGTTTTCAGCCGCGGCTTCTGAAACAGAAAAGAGGTGTCACAAAATGGCGGCCGTTGGTCACATGACACAGTTTTAAAACGTCCAACTTCATCATTTTGAAAGAAGAGGAAGTTGTGTGTCTGCGATCGCTCTGAGGGTGGACTTTTACAAACTCTGCTCCTCTTTCTACCACCTCGAGTCAGGACTCATTACTTTGTCATATTTGAGCTGAAAACGTCTTATTTCTATTAAAATGTCACATATTTATAAAAACAACTGAACACACACGTTATTTAGAGCTGAGCTCGTCTAAAGCAGAGAATATTGTGGTTATTGTTGGTTCAAAACAAGACGTTCACAAGTGAGAAAGAACTAAACACTGAAGTACCAATAATCAGATACTTTGAACTGAAGTAAAGAAGTAGATTCATGTGTAATCTGCAGTTGCTTTTGGTGAAAACACTTTTCTTATCATCTAAAACAGAATGCAGGAAATCACATTTCCTGAGAAATCCCTGCACCGATGGTTTAGTTTGAGAAGCACTAATTTCCTCGACACCAAACTGTGAGTTTTGCCCCGATTGTTTCCCTTTAAAAGCACCAAGAACTGCGTCAAAATGAAGGCGTCACGTGTGATTTAAGGTGAAAGAGAGATATATATTAACCTCTTACGACCCGCCTAAACCGAATGCATGCTGTCCTCTTTCGCTATCGGCCTTTGTAACACCTCATTTGAAAGCTAAGACCCACAAAACTGATCTTTTTCCTCGCGTTGTTGCTGTGTTGTGTCACCGTTTGTATGTTTTTTTTTTTTTCAATTTTTTTTCAATTTTTGTTGTCACATTTTTGTGGCTGTTTTGGTGCTTTTTCCCCAAGAAGCTTTTTGATTAGGGCAGGAGAAAATGGGATCCGTTCCGGTGGGAGTTAAGAGGTTAATTAGAACCTTTTCCTGAACATTACTGTAGCGGCCAAAATGTACCACCTGGCCTATAGGTGTCACTACTGGGTTAAGGGTGTGACCTCCTCTATTTAAAGGGTGCAATCAGGCTGTGATGTGTTGCACTTGTGAGGAGAAACAGTTTTTCTCTTGTTCGTGTGATTGTGACTCTGTGGCCGTGATCACATTCTGACCTAAATGTTTAAAACATGAGGTTAAGTTCCTTTAATGTTTCATTTTGTGACATATTAGATTTGCTCAGAAGGTTTTTTTCTTTTAGTTTTTGAATAAACTCATTATTATATGTTTGTGAAGTTTAGAGAAGCTTAAGTGTAGATGTTGTTGTCAGAGTGTAAAGGTCAGTGTGGCACGTTTACATGCATGGGTCCCATGTGTGTTCATTAACGTGCACTGTCCCGACCAAATAAAGAAATAAATATGAAATGAGTTCAAATATTTGATCTATCTCTGATGCTTCGATTCATTTCTGAAAGCTGATATTTTTAACAAACACGACGTCCTAATGAATCACTTCCTCTAAAGTAGACATTTTTACAAACTTAAAATCTCAATAATGATCCTGAAATATGCCTGATATGTGCACTTTGATAGCAATGGAAAGTGTGTTGCGAGAGTCCAGTGAAGCTGTAGGCCCTATGTTACAAATGACAGATAAACAATACATTTTTTGGGTCAATATTTATCGTCTGTACATTTATTTGCATTTTTCCCCCATTTTTCTAATGTAGTACTTTTTTTTCATTGTATTTCATGTTTATATTTTAAGAGAAAGTATCAGAACATGTTGAGTTTAACTATTGGACCCTAAAGCAGAGACAGAAGCCAGAGGTAAGTTTAACAGTTTATTTTTCTCACAGACTTGGAGCAGGCAGTGGAGGCAGGGAGCTGGACGAGGAGATCCAGGACGGACTGGTGCTGAGACATCCAGGTACATCACACTGAGGCTGATCTGCGGCGCCAGGAGGAGTCGGCCACGCCCCCTCGCCACAAACCGCTCTGCTGCGAAGAAGAGGAAACAGAGAGGAGGCAGCAGATCAACCAAATCAGAACACAACAGCTTCAGAGTAAGTTTCTGAGGCATAAGGTCTTAACCTCTTAACGCCCGCCTGAACCGAGAGGATCTTTTTCCTCAAGTCATCAGATTTTTTTGCTCCATCGTTTTTTTGTTGGGTATTCAACTCATTTTTGTAACTTTGTCATTTTTTTGGTCATTTTTTCTTCACATTTTTGTAATTTTTCCGTCCATTTTTTGTCATTTTTGTCAAATTTTTATCACATTTTTATCATTTTTTTAATCACATTTTTTCGTGATTTTTAAATCAAATTTTTGTCATTTTTTCGTCAATTTTTTATCACATTTTCGTCACATTTTTTGTCAATTTTTTGTCACATTTGTCATTTTTCTGTCCATTTTTTATCCAATTTTTTCGTCATTTTTCGTCAAATTTTTGGCATTTTTTTTTGCCAATTTTTTATCACATTTTTGTCATTTTTCTGTCAATTTTTTATCAAATTTTTTCGTGATTTTTTAATCAAATTTTTGTCATTTTTTCGTCATTCTTTTGTCATTTTTTGTCAATTTTTTGTCCAATTTTTATCACATTTTTGTCACATTTTTTGTCATTTTTCTGTCAATTTTTTATCAAATTTTTTCGTCATTTTTCGTCAATTTTTTGGCATTTTTCTGTCACATTTTTGTAATTTTTTTGTCACATTTTTGTCACATTTCCATCATCGCTTTCGTCTCAGTTTTGTTTCTATTTTCACAGCTTTTTTCCAGAAGCTTTTGGACTGGGGTAAAGCCAAACTGGAGAAAATGTGCTCGGTTCAGGTGGGAGTTAAGGGGTTAAGCTCGCAGTAACCATGGCGTTAATCAGGCTGTAAAGTGAATGTTACCACGTGATATGAAGAACAATCTAAAAAATGGTCAGTACAAGGTCAAATATGTAAAAATATAAACTTTTTATTTTTCACAGCTAATCATGTCAAACAGGAAGATTCAATCACGTGAAACATATTGACGAATTGTATTAAATGTCTAATTTCTATATGAAACAGGAGAGAAGTAAATAAATGTTTTTCCCTATTCACCTGCAGCGCCTCGACCTTAAGTCATTCCCACTGAGACGACTAAATCTCTTTTTCAGGGGAGTCCCGGCCCCAGAGAGGAACCGATTGTGCATGTTTTTTGTGGTAGGGGAAACCGGAGTACCCGGAGGAAACCTACGCAGACACGGGGAGAACATGCAAACTCCTCCGTGCCGCCCTTAATGGTGCCTTTGGACACCACTGTCTGTAGAAGAATCACTGGTGTAACCTGGAGAGAGACAAACAGTGTGAAGGACCTTCGAAAACCTGAAATGAGGAAGCAAACAAGGGAGACAAAAAGACGTTAGTAAACACGACATAGACATTAACATGACATTAAAAGGACATGACCCCTCTCTATAATTTTGTAAGTTTCTGGACATGTGAACAGTGCTACGAACAACCAGCATGATGTCAAAGTGGAATTGATTCATTTGTGAGCAAGGGATAGATTTGATTTCACAGTGATGTGGAATCAGATAAAGTGATCCACAAAGGAACGGCACTCGTTGGTCCGCTGCTGCATTGAGTCACCAGCCAGCGAAGTTCTCGTAACCTCGCTTGCTGGTTGGGTCAATACATCAGCGGGACAAACGGTGAGTATTCAAAGCCTCGCTATTGGCTACAGTTAAGGTGTTGGGCCTGCTCAAACCTCCAGAGAACCTCGGCGCTGTTAAATCTGCAAATGCCCAAATGTGTCCGCCCTGCGTTCCCAGGCACCTACTGTATGTTCCCTGTTTGTACGACGGCGCCCCGAGATACAAACTGAGAAACTTGGGTACCGTGGAACTTAAAGGTCGGACCACGTTAAGACCAATACATAATTATAAGCGGTTTCACAGGTTTCCTATACATATAAACCCACCTAAAACCTACCTATAAACCCACCTAAATCCTTCTGGATTGTAAGCGGTTTCACAGGTCTCCTATACCTATAAACCCACCTAAAACCTACCTATAAACCCACCTAAATCCTTCTGGATTGTAAGCGGTTTCACAGGTCTCCTATACCTATAAACCCACCTAAATCCTTCCAGATTCTAAGCGGTTTCACAGGTTTCCTATACCTATAAACCCACCTAAATCCTACCTATAAACCCACCTAAATCCTTCCAGATTCTAAGTGGTTTCACAGGTCTTCACCTATAAACCCACCTAAATCCTTCCAGATTCTAAGTGGTTTCACAGGTCTTCACCTATAAACCCACCTAAATCCTTCCAGATTCTAAGCGGTTTCACAGGTCTTCACCTATAAACCCACCTAAATCCTACCTATAAACCCACCTAAATCCTTCCAGATTCTAAGCGGTTTCACAGGTTTCCTATACCTATAAACCCACCTAAATCCTACCTATAAACCCACCTAAATCCTACCTATAAACCCACCTAAATCCTTCTGGATTGTAAGCGGTTTCACAGGTCTTCACCTATAAACCCACCTAAATCCTTCCAGATTCTAAGCGGTTTCACAGGTTTCCTATACCTATAAACCCACCTAAATCCTACCTATAAACCCACCTAAATCCTTCTGGATTCAAGGGGTTTCACAGGTCTTCACCTATAAACCCACCTAAAACCTACCTATAAACCCACCTAAAACCTACTTATAAACCCACCTAAATCCTTCCAGATTCTAAGCGGTTTCACAGGTCTTCACCTATAAACCCACCTAAATCCTACCTATAAACCCACCTAAATCCTTCCAGATTCTAAGCGGTTTCACAGGTTTCCTATACCTATAAACCCACCTAAATCCTACCTATAAACCCACCTAAATCCTTCCAGATTGTAAGCAGTTTCACAGGTCTTCACCTATAAACCCACCTAAATCCTTCTGGATTATAAGCGGTTTCACAGGTCTCCTATACCTATAAACCCACCTAAATCCTTCCAGATTCTAAGCGGTTTCACAGGTCTTCACCTATAAACCCACCTAAATCCTTCTGGATTCTAAGCGGTTTCACAGGTTTCCTATACCTATAAACCCACCTAAATCCTTCCAGATTCTAAGTGGTTTCACAGGTCTTCACCTATAAACCCACCTAAATCCTTCCAGATTCTAAGTGGTTTCACAGGTCTCCTATACCTATAAACCCACAAACTAAACTCCTGACATCCCCTCCAAAGTCCATTCACTGTCACATGTCCAGAAAACTACATTGACTCTGTGACTAAAGCCAATTTGTCCAGAGTCAACTCTAAAACCATTTTCCCTGCGTCGTTGGAGTCACACTCGCCCCCTAAGGCTGCACCGGGGTCTCGTGCACCCTGAAGTTGTAAAGGCAAGTGTACTCGCTGTTTCCCCAGTTGCTCTCCACGTTGAGTCGGACGTCCTTGAAGGCCTTCTGGACGGCGGGATCCACGGGGAACGTCTGAAAGGCTTCTCCGCTCGCGTCGAACTCGAATCGACCCAGTAGCGTCTCACTGCTGTCGCTGCTTTCCACTCCCTGAAAGCACAAAAAAAACAGACATTACATTTAACAAACAACATAATATTAATTTTCCATTGGCTTTAAATAATGTCTCAGATACTTACATGGACGGAGAACAGTCTTGGCGCGGAGAGATTTTCTCCTGTCGGGGACTGGGCTTTGGTGATGTGTCCTACCGTGACGTGGCTGATGTGGGTCGGTTTGTCCAGCTGGACGTGGAGTTGGCCAGCAGATCCTTGGAATGGCCAGCAGAACCCAGGCACCAGATTCTGCCATTTGTGAAGAATCCAGGCGTGCTTGGGAAACATCCAGTTCAGCATTTTCTCGATGTAGCCCATGCGTGCGTACGTGTCTGAAGAGCGGGATCCCAGGATCGTGAAATCTGACGAAGACAAAAGATTTTCATTAGTACACGTGTAGTCTTTAGGCTTAACCTCTTAACTCCCGCCTGAACCGAGAGGATCTTTTTCCTCACGTCATCAGATTTTTTTTTCCCATCATTTTTTGTTGGGTATTCAACTCATTTTTGTATTTTTTTGTCAATTTTTTTTGTCATTTTTTGTCAAATTTTTATCACATTTTGTCACATTTTTGTCATTTGTTCAATCAAATTTTTGTCATTTTTGTGTGACATTTTGGCCACTTTTACATCAATTTTTCGTCACTTTTTTTGTCACATTTCCATCATTGTTTTTGTCTCAGTTTCGTTGCTACTTTCACAGCTTTTTTCCAGAAGCTTTTGGACTGGGGTAAAGCCAGTGTGTGCTGGGTTCAGGTGGGAGTCAAGGGGTTAATAAACATAAGACAATTCATATTTTATAATCAACTGAGCTGGTCAAGAGTTCGTCTAGAGCTCCCCCCTCAGGCAGCAGTAGGAATAACTTAACTAATCTAAAAACAAACTTTCAGACAGAGCGATTAACAATCTATTCAGAACCGATCCAATGTTGTATTATGGGATTTAAAGTGTGTACACATTGGGGCACTTCAACAGCAGAAGAAGCAGTGACAGAGTTAAACAGGATCACGACAGGATTACGCAAAACACTATGAATGACGCGGTACGTTTTAGACGAGGGAACTATATTAAAACATTACTTAAACCTCCAAAAAGTTGGCTTTGTATGCCTGTAATACTGTACAATATTACTCTGAATATACCTTGTGATTTTCCAGGGAAGTTCCGCTGTCCATCCGGCTTTGGCGACAGGATTGTCTCGTCGCTCGTTGTTTTCAGCGATTGGTCTGGGATCGACGGCTGGACTGACTCGTCGCTCGGCGTTTTCAGCGATTGGTCTGGGATCGACAGCTGGACTGACTCGTTGATTTTCATTTTCGGCTGCGGGATCAACGAGATGTAGATCATGCTGAGGCAGGAACCCCAGATGATGGCGCAGAGGAAGACGATGAATGCATGACACATCAGGAAGCCATCGACAGCTGGGGGCGCTGTAGGGGACCTCTGGCCACTCTTTTTTGATGACCTGGAAGAGAGAAACATGTGTTATTAGGGGCTGGATCAACAGATTTGCATCCCTTTACAGTTTAAAGGCTCTACACCTATTTGTTTTATGCTCACAATGAGATAAAGAGTATTTTCAGCATTTTAAATTGTTAACTGTAGCTCACACTCATTTCTAAGTATCGTAGTACAGTTTTAACACACCACTTCTGCAGAGGGATTGGTTTATAAAAACATGTCTCAACTCTAGAGGCGTCGTAATATAAATAACAACAGTCTACCATCAATAAAATGGCTGCAAAGATACTCACCTGCGCGGAGGGTCCCTGTAGTTGATCGAGGGCCTCCCATCAGCGTTGTAGTATCCGTTCTCTTGAAGACGAGGGCTTCTCCGCCTCTCTGTGAAGAAACAAGGAGTTATTAGTGACAGTGAAAGCAAAAAACATCATCTTAAAGTATGTTTTTGTCGCGGCAACATTGACAAAAGCGAAGCAAAGGTGCTTACTTGAGTTCAACTATCATTTAAGGTCATGTTTTGACACTATCAATAGTTTTTGAAGTCTGGAAATAGCATTAACAGGTCTCAAGAGCCAGATACGCTCACATATAGTTTAAAATCCACATAAAATCCACAAACTATGGTCAGGTAGATGCTACAACATATTTTAATGCCCCTTCCGTCCCTCACTTGATGTAAGATGCTTATTAGCACTTGACACCATGGAGTTAGTGACAGTGAAACCACAAAACATCATCTTAAAGTATGTATTTGTCGAGGTAACATTGATAAAAGCGAAGGAAAGTTGCCTACTTGAGTTCAGCTATGATTCAAGGTCATGTTTTGACACTATCAATAGTTTCTAGAAACAGGGCTAACAGATACAACCCAGAAACTATGGTCTGGTCGATGCTACAACATATTTTGACGTGTTTCCCTCTAAATCTCGATGAAAAACCAAGCCAAACGCTTATAGCACTTGACACTTACCGTCCATGGCTCCTCTGAAGGTTGAATTTCGATGTTTTGTTGAGATTGTTTGCAGGAAAACGACTTCTGTGCCACCGTGCGATGTTTACTCTCACCTGAAGAGTAAAGCTGACCAGGATCTGATAGTTGCTATAGATACACATACATGCCGTCATCTTTAGAATCAAAAAACATGGAATTATTTAAATTAGCTATTGCCACGGCAACCGTCATACGACTGAAGGAAAATCTCACTGAAATCACGATTTTTCACTCTTTTTACCGTTTTCTGGCGGACTATAAACATATTTGTCACACACCAATAAAGTCGAGCCAAAACCGAGTCCATTTGAGAGCTTTGTCACAGCAAATTGTTCAGTAGAAGCAAAACACGGCACTTTGCTAACGTTAGCATAGCCTGGCATAAAGCTAACGTAAGCTTCCTGTTAGCGTTGTCTGTTTTTATGGATTGTGAAACCATTTTGTTCCTCGCCATTTTTCTGAACATTCATTTATTAGAAACATCATGTTTCTATGTGTTCACAATAAAGCATTTGTTCCAGTAAATAGAGAAATTTCAGGGTTTTTTTCGCTTGGTTTACCCCCTTTGGCTGCTACGAACATGACCTTAACCGCACTTCCCTAATGCTAATAATTATAAAAAATAAATAAATACATTTGGAAAGGAAATGCACGTTTATTTGTTAAAAAGTAACTTTAATAATAATAATAATAATAATAATAATAATAATAATAATAATAATAAATAATAATAATAATAATAATAATAATAATAATAATAATAATAATAATAATAATAATGGCTTGTTATACCAAGTTTGTCAAAGTGCTACACTGTCGTCATTTTTCATTTTTCAGGGCCCCCTAGCAATAATAATTGAAAAGGCAAAGGCATTTTCTCATAATTTTATAGTCAAAATTAAATAAAAAAGCAGCACAGCAATGTCTGTAGATCAAATCAGGTTCACTATAGTACTTTCCTGTTTTTGGTTTTTCAATGTACTTGTTTTATAGACAGCTTTGGGGGGGCCCTGTAGTGTCTGTGAGACCCTCCAGGGGGCTCCAGACTCCACTCGGAGAAACAGTGGTTTAAAGTCATTGCCCAATATGTTTTTTTAATGTAATTTTTTCTCTGATCAGAACTGATATGTTCAAAACCACATGTACAACCTTCAAATACTTTCCCCTTGAATGTATTTATCACTATTACATTTCAACATAAGAACTTAAATAAACATAAAACACAGGATCCACAATAGTTCTTTCCTGCCACAATGAGTTTATAAGATTTGAGTCAGAATTGCAGCTTATTTAGTTTTAGGCCATAGTTTTTTGTGTTTTGTACAAATAGTTGAGCCACGTCATTGCAGTGGGTTCTGCAAGGATTACAACTACGACTAAAATATATTGAATGTACATCATCGCAGCAGTATCCACACTACAGGCAACTGAGAAACAGAACTAATGTCATTACAGCAGCGCTCGCTCAAAACTGCATCCAATAAACCAGGACTAAACAAGCAGCAGCTGCCCTCTCTCTCGGTACAGCCAGAAGCTACACATAGATGGAAATAAACGCGTTTCATTGTAAATCTACCAAAGGAAACATAAAGAGGCGACGCCAAAGACAGATTTAATCATTTATTTGAACAACAATCGTCTCCACAGTGTCAGGTCATTAGAAAATCAAACATGTCAGAAAACGTTAATCAGTCGACACAAGGAAAACAGAGCTTTATTACGATTAAACTCTTTCTGTAAACACTTGTGTCACGACTCGTAAAAAACATAAAAAGTCAAAACTTAGTTGACAGAGACTCGAGGACGGTCAGTTCTCCGCAGACGACGTTACGGCGACGCTGAAGCTGAAGAGGAACAAAAATCAATGTGGAACTTCTGCTGTAGATCACTGACAACAACACAGACACAAATGTAGTTATGTTTTCATAGAAAAATAAAGACATTCACCCTCAGTCGCCCTTACTCGCCCCCAGTGGCCCTCAGTCTCCTTCAGTCGCCCTCAGTCGTTCTCACCCGCACTCAGTCGCCTACAGTTGCCCTCACCCGCACTCAGTCGCCTACAGTCGCCCTCAGTCGCCTACAGTCGCCCTCAGTCCCCTACAGTCGCCTACAGTCGCCCTCAGTCCCCTTACAGTCGCCCTCAGTCGCCCTCAATCCCCTTACAGTCGCCCTCAGTCCCCTTACAGTCCCCTACAGTCGCCCTCAGTCGCCCTCAGTCCCCTAAAGTCGCCCTCAGTCGCCCTCAGTCCCCTACAGTCGCCCTCAGTCCCCTACAGTCGCCTACAGTCGCCCTCAGTCCCCTACAGTCGCCCTCAGTCCCCTTACAGTCGCCCTCAGTCGCCCTCAGTCCCCTTACAGTCGCCCTCAGTCCCCTACAGTCGCCCTCAGTCGCCCTCAGTCCCCTTACAGTCGCCCTCAGTCGCCCTCAATCCCCTTACAGTCACCCTCAGTCCCCTTACAGTCCCCTACAGTCGCCCTCAGTCGCCCTCAGTCCCCTACAGTCGCCCTCAGTCCCCTACAGTCGCCTACAGTCGCCCTCAGTCCCCTACAGTCGCCTACAGTCGCCCTCAGTCCCCTTACAGTCGCCCTCAGTCCCCTTACAGTCGCCCTCAGTCGCCCTCAGTCCCCTACAGTCGCCTACAGTCGCCCTCAGTCCCCTTACAGTCGCCCTCAGTCCCCTTACAGTTGCCCTCAGTCCCCTTACAGTTGCCCTCAGTCGCCCTCAGTCGCCCTCAGTCCCTTACAGTCGCCCTCAGTCCCCTACAGTCGCCCTCAGTCCCCTTACAGTCGCCCTCAGTCCCTTACAGTCGCCCTCAGTCCCCTACAGTCGCCCTCAGTCCCCTTACAGTCGCCCTCAGTCGCCCTCAGTCCCCTACAGTCGCCCTCAGTCGCCCTCAGTCCCCTACAGTCGCCCTCAGTCGCCCTCAGTCCCCTACAGTCGCCCTCAGTCCCCTACAGTCGCCTACAGTCGCCCTCAGTCCCCTACAGTCGCCCTCAGTCCCCTACAGTCGCCCTCACTCGCTCTCAGTCCCCTACAGTCGCCCTCAGTCCCCTACAGTCGCCCTCACTCGCTCTCAGTCCCCTTACAGTCGCCCTCAGTCCCCTTACAGTCGCCCTCAGTCGCCCTCAGTCGCCCTCAGTCGCCCTCAGTCCCTTACAGTCGCCATCAGTCCCCTACAGTCGCCCTCAGTCGCCCTCAGTCCCCTTACAGTCGCCCTCAGTCCCTTACAGTCGCCCTCAGTCGCCCTCAATCCCCTTACAGTCGCCCTCAGTCCCCTACAGTCGCCCTCAGTCGCCCTCAGTCCCCTAAAGTCGCCCTCAGTCGCCCTCAGTCGCCCTCAGTCGCCCTCAGTCCCTTACAGTCGCCCTCAGTCCCCTACAGTCGCCCTCAGTCCCCTTACAGTCCCCTTACAGTCGCCCTCAGTCGCCCTCAGTCCCCTACCGTCGCCCTCAGTCGCCCTCAGTCGCCCTCAGTCCCCTACAGTCGCCCTCAGTCCCCTACAGTCGCCCTCACTCGCTCTCAGTCCCCTTACAGTCGCCCTCAGTCCCCTTACAGTCGCCCTCAGTCGCCCTCAGTCCCCTTACAGTCGCCCTCACTCGCTCTCAGTCCCCTTACAGTCGCCCTCAGTCCCCTTACAGTCGCCCTCAGTCGCCCTCAGTCCCCTACAGTCGCCCTCAGTCCCCTTACAGTCGCCCTCAGTCCCCTTACAGTCGCCCTCAGTCCCCTTACAATCGCCCTCAGTCGCCCTCAGTCCCCTACAGTCGCCCTCAGTCCCCTACAGTCGCCCTCAGTCCCCTTACAGTCGCCCTCAGTCCCCTTACAGTCGCCCTCAGTCCCCTTACAGTCGCCCTCAGTCCCCTACAGTCGCCCTCAGTCCCCTACTGTCGCCCTCAGTCCCCTTACAGTCGCCCTCAGTCCCCTTACAGTCGCCCTCAGTTCCCTACAGTCGCCCTCAGTCCCCTACTGTCGCCCTCAGTCCCCTTACAGTCGCCCTCAGTCCCCTTACAGTCGCCCTCAGTCCCCTACAGTCGCCCTCAGTCCCCTACTGTCGCCCTCAGTCCCCTTACAGTCGCCCTCAGTCCCCTTACAGTCGCCCTCAGTCGCCCTCAGTCCCCTTACAGTCGCCCTCAGTCCCCTTACAGTCGCCCTCAGTCCCCTTACAGTCGCCCTCAGTCCCCTTACAGTCGCCCTCAGTCCCCTACAGTCGCCCTCAGTCCCCTACTGTCGCCCTCAGTCCCCTTACAGTCGCCCTCAGTCCCCTTACAGTCCCCTTACAGTCGCCCTCAGTCCCCTTACAGTCGCCCTCAGTCCCCTTACAGTCGCCCTCAGTCCCCTTACAGTCGCCCTCAGTCCCCTTACAGTCGCCCTCAGTCCCCTTACAGTCGCCCTCAGTCCCCTACAGTTGCCCTCACTCGCTCTCAGTCCCCTTACAGTCGCCCTCAGTCCCCTTACAGTCGCCCTTAGTCCCCTTACAGTCGCCCTCAGTCCCCTTACAGTCGCCCTCAGTCACCCTCAGTCCCCTTACAGTCGCCCTCAGTCGCCCTCAGTCCCCTACAGTCGCCCTCAGTCGCCCTCAGTCCCCTACAGTCGCCCTCAGTCCCCTACAGTCGCCTACAGTCGCCCTCAGTCCCCTACAGTCGCCCTCAGTCCCCTTACAGTCGCCCTCAGTCCCCTTACAGTCGCCCTCAGTCCCCTTACAGTCGCCTACAGTCGCCCTCAGTCGCCTACAGTCGCCCTCAGTCCCCTACAGTCGCCCTCAGTCCCCTTACAGTCGCCCTCAGTCCCCTTACAGTCGCCCTCAGTCCCCTTACAGTCGCCCTCAGTCGCCCTCAGTCCCCTACAGTCGCCCTCAGTCGCCCTCAGTCCCCTACAGTCGCCCTCAGTCCCCTTACAGTCGCCCTCAGTCCCCTTACAGTCGCCCTCAGTCGCCCTCAGTCCCCTACAGTCGCCCTCAGTCCCCTACAGTCGCCCTCAGTCCCCTTACAGTCGCCCTCAGTCCCCTTACAGTTGCCCTCAGTCGCCCTCAGTCCCCTACAGTCGCCCTCAGTCCCCTACAGTCGCCCTCAGTCCCCTTACAGTCGCCCTCAGTCCCCTACAGTCCCCTACAGTCGCCCTCAGTCGCCCCCAGTCGCCCTCAGTCCCCTTACAGTCGCCCTCAGTCCCCTACAGTCCCCTACAGTCGCCCTCAGTCGCCCTCAGTCGCCCTCAGTCACCTGCAGAGCTGGCTCGTGTCACGTGTGAACGTCCTCACGTGGGCAGCTGGCTCTTGAAGCCGTAGTTGAGCTCGGCGCCTCCGCTCAGCAGCAGGTCG
The DNA here is from genome assembly GCF_951799975.1 of Gobius niger. Lineage (NCBI taxonomy): Eukaryota > Metazoa > Chordata > Actinopteri > Gobiiformes > Gobiidae > Gobius > Gobius niger. Next base: position 5,333,454 of record NC_136861.1, on the reverse strand, counting down.
ATCCCGGTGCAGAACGAGGCGTCGGCGGCGAGGAACACCGCGGCTAATCCACACTCCTCCTCCGTGCCCATCCGACCCAGCAGCTGCAGAGACGCTTTAGAGCTCAGACCGAGACAAGGGAGTCATTCATACTCAGATACCGGACCCAATTACGAGAAAATATGATCTTTTTGAAGCTCTGAACCTGGAGAATTAAAGCTGGGTTAGCTTGAACCTCCGCAAACTTATGATTGTCAGCTAAAGGCAGCATGCTAATGCTAACGGCAACCAATCAAAACTGGGACAGAAACTACGATTGAATAACCTGAAATGATATGATAAATAGGGCCATAGTTTTAAGCCTAAACATAAACTTATTTCAAAAGATCATTCTCCAAAATAAATCAAACTGTGTCTGTTTGAAAAGATCACGCAGGCCGCACATCTCCACCGAAAAAAGTAAAAATGCAGGAAAAATCCAAATATACCTGTGAATAGTAAATACAACCCTTAAATAAATGATGCTTAAATGCGGTTAATTAATTACAAAGGCCATAACTAATAATCCTGGCCTGTTTTATCTACAAGGCTTGCCCTGGTGGAGAGTTTGTGCTTTGCAGGCATTATTATTAACCTCTTAACTCCCGCCTGAACCGGGGGCATTTTCTCCAGTTCAGTTTTACCCAAATCCTGTAGGCCAGTGTAACGCCTCATTTGAAAGCTAAGACCTACAAAACTCATCTAAATGGATCTTTTTCCTCACGTCATCAGATTTTTTTTTCCATAATTTTTTTGTAGGGTATTCAACTCATTTTTGTAACTTTTTTGTAATTTTTTCGTCAATTTTTTGCCACATTTTTATCAAATTTTTGTCATTTTTTTGGGTCGTTTTTTTGTCATTTTTTGTCACATTTTTGTCATTTTTTCGCCATTTTTTTGGTCAAATTTTTATCACATTTTTGTCATTTTTTGTCAAATTTGTAAAACTTTTTTGTAATTTTTTTGTAATTTTTTTGTCAAATTTTTATCACATTTTTGTCATTTTTTTGTCAATTTTTTTGTCAATTTTTTGTCATTTTTGGTAATTTTTTATCAATTTTTTGTCAATTTATTTGTCATTTTTTGTCATAATTTTTGTCATTTTTTCGTCAATTTTTTATCAAATTTTTGTCATTTTTTTTGTCAATTTTTTGTCAATTTCTTGTCAATTTCTTGTGACATTTTTGCCACTTTTTCATAAATTTTTTTGTCACTTTTTGTCAATGTTTTCTCACTTTTTTGTCACATTTTCAACAATGTTTTTGTCTCAGTTTTGTAGCTATTTTCACAGCTTTTTTCCAGAAGCTTTTGGACTGGGGTAAAGCCACACTGGAGAAAATGTGCTTGGTTTAGGTGGGAGTTAAGGGGTTAAACAGGAAACAAGCACAGAAAAAGCGTTTTTGGGGGCACCCCTTTACCAAAACATGTTCCCATAACGTATTTCATCATTGACTTCATGTTGCTGAACCTAGACCAGACCAGCTGCAGGAGGCCCAGATCAGAACAGTTCTCCACATCCAGGAGGAGACCTTTTATGGGGGTCAGGCAGTGTATGAAGACAGTGAGTGTGAGACTGACCTGTGACCCCTGACCCTGAGCGACTGCAGCGTCAGGGTCTGAAGTCTGAGCGGCCAGTTCCTCCCACAGCGGAGTCCACACGTTTCCAGGAGAGACACTGCAGGAAACACGACAGACCAGTCAGTTCAGGCGGAGGTTAACCTCTTAACTCCCACCTGAACAGAGCACATTTTCTAAAGTTTGGCTTTACCCAAATAAAAAAAATATTGTAAAAAGCGTAAATATAGCGACAAAAAAAGGGTAAAAATTTCCCGACAAAATACGAGGATGAAACGAAACAAAAAAGTGACAAAAACATGGCAAAAAGTGATCAAAATGTGACGAAAATATGACAAAAAACTGATGAAAAACCGATGAAAAAGTGACAAAAACATGACGGAAAAAACTGATGAAAAAGTCACAAAAACATGATAAAAAAGTGACGAAAAAGTGACAAAAAAGTGACAAAAACATGACGGAAAAGGTGATGAAAAAGTGTCCAAAACATGGCAAAAAAGTGATGAAAAAGCGATGAAAAATGTGACAAAAACATGATGAAAAAGCGATGAAAAAGTGACGAAAAAATAGATGAAAAAGTGACAAAAACATGATGAAAAAGCGACAAAAAAGTGACGGAAAAATAGATGAAAAAGTGACAAAAATATGACAAAGAACTGAGGAAAAAGTGACAAAAACATGATAAAAAAGTGACGGAAAAGTGACAAAAACATGATAAAAAAGTGACGAAAAAGCGATGAAATAGTGACAAAAACATGACGGAAAAAGTGATGAAAAAGTGACAAAAATATGACAAAAAAACTGATGAAAAAGTCACAAAAACATGATAAAAAAGTGACGAAAAAGTGATGAAAAAGTGACAAAAACATGACGGAAAAGGTGATGAAAATGTGTCCAAAACATGGCAAAAAAGTGATGAAAAAGCGATGAAAAATGTGAGAAAAACATGATGAAAAAGCGACAAAAAAAGTGACGGAAAAATCGATGAAAAAGTGACAAAAATATGACAAAGAACTGAGGAAAAAGTGACAAAAACATGATAAAAAAGTGACGAAAAAGTGACAAAAACATGATAAAAAAGTGACGAAAAAGCGATGAAATAGTGACAAAAACATGACGGAAAAAGTGATGAAAAAGTGACCAAAACATGGCAAAAAAGTGATGAAAAAGCGATGAAAAATGTGAGAAAAACATGATGAAAAAGCGATGAAAAAGTGACAAAAACATGATGAAAAAGCGATGAAAAATGTGACAAAAACATGATGAAAAAGCAATGAAAAATGTGACAAAAACATGATGAAAAAGCGATGAAAAATGTGACAAAAACATGATGTAAAAGTGATGAAAAATGTGACAAAAACATGATAAAAAAGCAATGAAAAATTGACAAAAACATGACGGAAAAAGTGATGAAAAAGTGTCCAAAACATGGCAAAAAAGTGACAAAAAAGTGAAGAAAAAATGACAAAAACGGGACAAAAAGAGATGAAAATGCAACAAAAAGCCACCGAAGAACAGCAATGGAGGCGATGGACAAAAAAACGTCAAAATGTCAAAGTAACGACAAGGCAGCAACACCAAAAAGATCCATTTAGATGAGTTTTGTAGGTCTCAGCTTTCAAATGAGGTGTCACTCTGGCCTATAGGCTGTAAAGCTTAACAGGAGAAAATGCACTTGGTTAAGGCGGGAGGTCAGAGGTGAAGAGGTTTAGCTTTTTCCCATGGCCCCTTTTCCCGGAACGTGTGTGAAACGGCCTCAAAAGTTTATAAGGAAATAAACAAATACACGTCTCACCAGTTGACTCTGACTCTGTGGCGGCTCTCGTCCACAGCCATGGCTTTGGTCATGGAGATTATCGCCCCCTAGTGGGAAACAGACAGCATTACCGTGAGAGAGAAGGTTTTCACACTTGGCCAAACACAGTGACACTACATGTATACCGTATGCTGGACACAACGGGAAACATCTGAGTGAAGAACTGGGATGGTGCGATACGTGAGGAAAGTTATGGATGAGTTTGGACCACAGACAACGTTATAATTCCTCTGTAATTGTCATATATAGGTATTAAAGGAGCTATATCATGCAAAATCGACGTTTTGGAGCTTTTAACCATGTTGTTATGCCATCTCCTAATAAAAAAAAACTCCTCCAGAGTGTTTTTTGGCTTCCGCTGCTCCGAGTTGCTCAGTTGTGTCGTCACAGCAGAACGGAAGAGCTCGACGTCTGTAATGGAATGTCTTCATTCTATGCTTACGGCCTGATTTTAAATTGTAAAACAGCTTTTTCATTATTTCTGTTGTCAGGCCCACCTTAATGTACCCATAGGCCCCGGGGCTTAAACAGAATTGTAGCCCCCCCCTTGATTAAAATGATTAATTATGTTTTATTTGCAGAATTTTTTTCATCTATATGGAAATACCATTCTTATTGATACAATTCTTTATCGTTTCGTTTATCAATTCATTAAAAAATAGGCTATAAATTATAATATGTGCTTCTTTTTTTATTTCAACAGAAAAGAAAGTAGGAATTTTGTTTGCCACAAACTTCCTCAAAGCATTTTTATAAAGCTAATGTAGATCGGTTATTAAAGGAATAGGCCACCGTTTTTACATACTGAGATATGCTCTTACCTCACTTTAGTCGAGTTAATATATCCCCGTCTGGTCTTTGTCCGTGTGCTCTGCCAGGCAAACGGAGCACATACGCAGCCTCTCCCACATGTCACATAGCTCCAAAAAAGCTCACGATAGAAGCTACCAAGCTCTTCCACGTGTTCCCTATTTTATTAAGTTACGTGAAGTGTTTTCATGCGAAGTATATTTACACAGAAATGTAACATGTCGATTTTATAAGCAGATAAAAAGGGGGACTATATTGTGAGGCGTAATGATACGAGGAGCAAAACGTCCGCGCAGTAACTCCTAAAGGTTATTGACGGAAGTGAGCGGGGGAAGTCTTTAGGAGTTACTGCGCGGACGGGCTCTTTACAACGTGCAGCGCGGATCCTAAAACAGCGACGACGGCCCCTGAATGCGGTAGGCCCCTGTTTGTTGTAAGAAAGAAATAAAGGAGAAGAATAAAAAACAAACGCAACCTGAGCGTCTGAGCAGATGTCGTGTTTTCACTGGAAGCTGAGAAGAAGGAGCTCTTTCTAACCTACTCTGGACACGCCTGTTCTTTTTCCTTAGCTAACGTGTAACATGTCTGGCCCCCGAAATCCGCACAGTAATATCTTCACTTTACTGCGCGGATTTCGAACTACTCCTGGTATTATTACGCCTTACAATATAGTCCCCTTTTTAGCCGCTTAGAAAATCCACATTGTTTAATTTTGTGTAATTATACTTGTATGTAATCATATTTAAATAATGAAGACGTGGAAGAGCTTGGTAGCTTCTATCATCACCTGGTTTGGAGCTATAGAGGAGGAGAGGCTAAATGCTAACGCCGTCTGCTCTGTGCTTACGTGACTGAGGACACGCGTGAAGACCAGACAGGTACACATGAACTCGTCTAAGCTCAGGTAAGAACATATCTCAGTGTGGACAACCGCATATTGCTTACAGGGCCGTAGCCAGGATTTAAAAAACAGTGAGGTCCGGATAAAAAACACTTTGGCTCATCCTTAAGCTGTTTTCAAAAATGTCTTTTTGTTGCACCGTTTGGGACCAGGAGCCTGAGTGAATGTAGTGAGTGAGTGGACGGTGGTCGGACATGCAGATGATGCAGACTGGCCTCGCTTCCATCAGTCTGCCCCAGGGCAGTGGGTGCAGCCGTGCACGAGTCACGTACCCCATACTTTGACATGATGAATATCACAAAATAAAATATTTATTTAATATCCATTATCATCCATTATTACTGTGAAGCAGGTTTGCCAAACAGTTTTGCTCGCCTGAGTGAGAGGCAATACGAATGTCTTGTCCTAAATAAATACTAAAATATTAAATGAAAATGTCAGTTTTTCATTGAAAACATGGCTGTGGGTGTGAACGGGTAAAGCTGAGTGTTTTGCTTTGGCTCATTCTGAACGTCAGACTCTGCGCTCTGGCCCCGCCCCCTCTGCGTCGCCCTCACTGTCAAACCACTGGTCGCTACAAAGGTGAATGTGCTGGTTTAAGCTCTCATTAAAGCGAAGATCATTTACACGCAGGACAATCTTTGCATGAGACAGAAACAAAGTGAGCAGCAGAGGAGGAGGCAATGATGAGGCACAGACGCTTCTCCTCTCGCTCCTCAGATCAGAATGAGGAAAACTCCTGTTGTAAATCGGAGTCACCGTCAGTCTGACGGCGCCCTGGCTCCTCTCTCTTTATGACAGAGCAAAGAAATTGCATCTGGATCAAACTTTGGTGCGGTTCATGCTAAAGGCGCTACTGTAGTGAAGTGTAGAGCCGCACCTCCGCCGAGTTTTACGCACTCGGGTCCAAAGCAGCTCATGAGGTTCGGTTTTAGAGTGGACACATTGAGGTTCAGAACAAGCTCATCCACGTCTGAACTAGAGGATCTTCCGCCTGTAGAAGCGAGTGTTTACAACATTCATTTGTGCAGTAAAGGATTCAATGTGGAGAAAAAAAAAAAAGCAAAAATTTGACCGAGGTGACCTCAATGGTAGATACGGCCATGATTGTTTATACAGCAGATTGTCGTGTCGAGTGTGAGTGAACGGACCTTCGTGGCCACATACGGCGCCGCGTCCTTCTGTCCGATGGAACCCACCAAGCTGGACACGTTGATGATGTTCCCCTCGCGCTGACGGAGGAACGGCAACGCCAGCTGCGAAACAACCATGAGACCTATTATAAACGGATCAGGCTTATTCAAACACATGGACGTCCTGAAGCCGTACTTTAGAGGCCAGGAAGTAACTGACGAGGTTCAGGTCCAGCAGGTCCCGGAACTCCTGAGCGCTGGTGTCGTCTGTGGGTTTGTGAGGAGGGTCTGAGGAGACAAGAGGCTATAAAGCTCACGTAAGGACAAAGTGAAGCCAAAACTATACGTAACAACAAGATTAACGTGTTGAGACAAACTCGTGGAGGTCAGAATGATTAGCCTGTGTTCAATTCTGACTTTAACCCTTTAATGTTATGTACCATGAAAAAAAGTCTCTCTAAAACTGGTCTAAACCAGTATAAACCAAACATTACCTGGTCTAAACCAGTCAAAAAGTTGTCAAAAGAAGCATAAACCGGTCCAAACTTGATCTAAACCAGTCCAAACTTGATCTAAACCAGTCCAAACTTGATCTAAACCAGTCCAAACTTGATCTAAACTAGTCCAAACTTGATCTAAACCAGTCTATACTTGATCTAAACCAGTCCAAACTTGATCTAAACCAGTCCAAACTTGATCTAAACCAGTCTATACTTGATCTAAACCAGTCCAAACTTGATCTAAACCAGTCTATACTTGATCAAAACCAGTCCAAACTTGACCTAAACCAGTCCAAACTTGATCTAAACCAGTCTATACTTGATCTAAACCAGTCCAAACTTGATCTAAACCAGTCTATACTTGATCTAAACCAGTCCAAACTTGACCTAAACCAGTCCAAACTTGATCTAAACCAGTCTATACTTGATCTAAACCAGTCCAAACTTGATCTAAACCAGTCCAAACTTGATCTAAACCAGTCCAAACTTGACCTAAACCAGTCCAAACTTGATCTAAACCAGTCCAAACTTGATCTAAACAAGTCCAAACTTGATCTAAACCAGTCCAAACTTGATCTAAACCAGTCTATACTTGATCTAAACCAGTCCAAACTTGATCTAAACCAGTCCAAACTTGATCTAAACCAGTCTATACTTGATCTAAACCAGTCCAAACTTGATCTAAACCAGTCCAAATTTGATCTAAACCAGTCTAAACCAGTCCAAACTTGATCTAAACCAGTCCAAACTTGACCTAAACCAGTCCAAACTTGATCTAAACCAGTCCAAACTTGACCTAAACCAGTCCAAATTTGATCTAAACCAGTCCAAACTTGATCTAAACCAGTCCAAACTTGATCTAAACCAGTCTAAACCAGTCCAAACTTGATCTAAACCAGTCCAAACTTGACCTAAACCAGTCCAAATTTTGATCTAAACCAGTCTAAACCAGTCTATACTTGATCTAAACCAGTCCAAACTTGATCTAAACCAGTCCAAATTTGATCTAAACCAGTCTAAACCAGTCCAAACTTGATCTAAACCAGTCCAAACTTGACCTAAACCAGTCCAAACTTGATCTAAACCAGTCCAAACTTGACCTAAACCAGTCCAAATTTGATCTAAACCAGTCCAAACTTGATCTAAACCAGTCCAAACTTGATCTAAACCAGTCTAAACCAGTCCAAACTTGATCTAAACCAGTCCAAACTTGACCTAAACCAGTCCAAATTTTGATCTAAACCAGTCTAAACCAGTCCAAACTTGATCTAAACCAGTCCAAACTTGACCTAAACCAGTCCAAACTTGATCTAAACCAGTCCAAACTTGACCTAAACCAGTCCAAATTTGTTCTAAACCAGTCCAAACTTGATCTAAACCAGTCTAAACCAGTCCAAACTTGATCTAAACCAGTCCAAACTTGATCTAAACCAGTCCAAACTTGATCTAAACCAGTCAAAAACTTGACCTAAACCATCTATACTTGATCTAAACCAGTCCAAACTTGACCTAAATCAGTCCAAACTTGACCTAAACCATTCCAAACTTGACCTAAACCAGTCCAAACTTGACCTAAACCAGTCCAAACTTGATCTAAACCAGTCCAAACTTGATCTAAACCAGTCCAAACTTGACCTAAACCAGTCCAAAGTTGATCTAAACCAGTCCAAACTTGATCTAAACCAGTCTATACTTGATCTAAACCAGTCTATACTTGATCTAAACCAGTCCAAACTTGACCTAAACCAGTCCAAACTTGATCTAAACCAGTCTATACTTGATCTAAACCAGTCCAAACTTGATCTAAACCAGTCCAAACTTGATCTAAACCAGTCCAAACTTGATCTAAACCAGTCTAAACTTGACCTAAACCAGTCCAAACTTGATCTAAACCAGTCCAAACTTGATCTAAACCAGTCCAAACTTGATCTAAACCAGTCCAAACTTGATCTAAACCAGTCCAAACTTGATCTAAACCAGTCTATACTTGATCTAAACCAGTCCAAACTTGACCTAAACCAGTCCAAACTTGATCTAAACCAGTCCAAACCTGACCTAAACCAGTCCAAACTTGACCTAAACCAGTCCAAACTTGATCTAAACCAGTCCAAACTTGACCTAAACCAGTCCAAACTTGATCTAAACCAGTCTATACTTGACCTAAACCAGTCCAAACTTGACCTAAACCAGTCCAAACTTGATCTAAACAAGTCCAAACCTGATCTAAACCAGTCCAAACTTGACCTAAACCAGTCCAAACTTGATCTAAACCAGTCTATACTTGATCTAAACCAGTCTATACTTGATCTAAACCAGTCCAAACTTGACCTAAACCAGTCCAAACTTGATCTAAACCAGTCTATACTTGATCTAAACCAGTCCAAACTTGATCTAAACCAGTCCAAACTTGATCTAAACCAGTCCAAACTTGATCTAAACCAGTCTAAACTTGACCTAAACCAGTCCAAACTTGATCTAAACCAGTCCAAACTTGATCTAAACCAGTCCAAACTTGATCTAAACCAGTCCAAACTTGATCTAAACCAGTCCAAACTTGATCTAAACCAGTCTATACTTGATCTAAACCAGTCCAAACTTGACCTAAACCAGTCCAAACTTGATCTAAACCAGTCCAAACCTGACCTAAACCAGTCCAAACTTGACCTAAACCAGTCCAAACTTGATCTAAACCAGTCCAAACTTGACCTAAACCAGTCCAAACTTGATCTAAACCAGTCTATACTTGACCTAAACCAGTCCAAACTTGACCTAAACCAGTCCAAACTTGATCTAAACAAGTCCAAACCTGATCTAAACCAGTCCAAACTTGACCTAAACCAGTCCAAACTTGATCTAAACCAGTCCAAACTTGACCTAAACCAGTCCAAACTTGATCTAAACCAGTCCAAACTTGACCTAAACCAGTCCAAACTTGATCTAAACCAGTCCAAACTTGACCTAAACCAGTCCAAACTTGATCTAAACCAGTCTATACTTGACCTAAACCAGTCCAAACTTGACCTAAACCAGTCCAAACTTGATCTAAACAAGTCCAAACCTGATCTAAACCAGTCCAAACTTGACCTAAACCAGTCCAAACTTGATCTAAACCAGTCCAAACTTGACCTAAACCAGTCCAAACTTGATCTAAACCAGTCCAAACTTGACCTAAACCAGTCCAAACTTGATCTAAACCAGTCCAAACTTGACCTAAACCAGTCTATACTTGACCTAAACCAGTCCAAACTTGATCTAAACCAGTCCAAACTTGACCTAAACCAGTCCAAACTTGATCTAAACCAGTCCAAACTTGACCTAAACCAGTCCAAACTTGATCTAAACCAGTCCAAACTTGATCTAAACCAGTCTATACTTGATCTAAACCAGTCCAAACTTGACCTAAACCAGTCCAAACTTGATCTAAACCAGTCCAAACTTGATCTAAACCAGTCCAAACTTGATCTAAACCAGTCCAAACTTGACCTAAACCAGTCCAAACTTGATCTAAACCAGTCCAAACTTGATCTAAACAAGTCCAAACTTGATCTAAACCAGTCCAAACTTGATCTAAACCAGTCTATACTTGATCTAAACCAGTCCAAACTTGATCTAAACCAGTCCAAACTTGATCTAAACCAGTCTATACTTGATCTAAACCAGTCCAAACTTGATCTAAACCAGTCCAAATTTGATCTAAACCAGTCTAAACCAGTCCAAACTTGATCTAAACCAGTCCAAACTTGACCTAAACCAGTCCAAACTTGATCTAAACCAGTCCAAACTTGACCTAAACCAGTCCAAATTTGATCTAAACCAGTCCAAACTTGATCTAAACCAGTCCAAACTTGATCTAAACCAGTCTAAACCAGTCCAAACTTGATCTAAACCAGTCCAAACTTGACCTAAACCAGTCCAAATTTTGATCTAAACCAGTCTAAACCAGTCTATACTTGATCTAAACCAGTCCAAACTTGATCTAAACCAGTCCAAATTTGATCTAAACCAGTCTAAACCAGTCCAAACTTGATCTAAACCAGTCCAAACTTGACCTAAACCAGTCCAAACTTGATCTAAACCAGTCCAAACTTGACCTAAACCAGTCCAAATTTGATCTAAACCAGTCCAAACTTGATCTAAACCAGTCCAAACTTGATCTAAACCAGTCTAAACCAGTCCAAACTTGATCTAAACCAGTCCAAACTTGACCTAAACCAGTCCAAATTTTGATCTAAACCAGTCTAAACCAGTCCAAACTTGATCTAAACCAGTCCAAACTTGACCTAAACCAGTCCAAACTTGATCTAAACCAGTCCAAACTTGACCTAAACCAGTCCAAATTTGTTCTAAACCAGTCCAAACTTGATCTAAACCAGTCTAAACCAGTCCAAACTTGATCTAAACCAGTCCAAACTTGATCTAAACCAGTCCAAACTTGATCTAAACCAGTCAAAAACTTGACCTAAACCATCTATACTTGATCTAAACCAGTCCAAACTTGACCTAAATCAGTCCAAACTTGACCTAAACCATTCCAAACTTGACCTAAACCAGTCCAAACTTGACCTAAACCAGTCCAAACTTGATCTAAACCAGTCCAAACTTGATCTAAACCAGTCCAAACTTGACCTAAACCAGTCCAAAGTTGATCTAAACCAGTCCAAACTTGATCTAAACCAGTCTATACTTGATCTAAACCAGTCTATACTTGATCTAAACCAGTCCAAACTTGACCTAAACCAGTCCAAACTTGATCTAAACCAGTCTATACTTGATCTAAACCAGTCCAAACTTGATCTAAACCAGTCCAAACTTGATCTAAACCAGTCCAAACTTGATCTAAACCAGTCTAAACTTGACCTAAACCAGTCCAAACTTGATCTAAACCAGTCCAAACTTGATCTAAACCAGTCCAAACTTGATCTAAACCAGTCCAAACTTGATCTAAACCAGTCCAAACTTGATCTAAACCAGTCTATACTTGATCTAAACCAGTCCAAACTTGACCTAAACCAGTCCAAACTTGATCTAAACCAGTCCAAACCTGACCTAAACCAGTCCAAACTTGACCTAAACCAGTCCAAACTTGATCTAAACCAGTCCAAACTTGACCTAAACCAGTCCAAACTTGATCTAAACCAGTCTATACTTGACCTAAACCAGTCCAAACTTGACCTAAACCAGTCCAAACTTGATCTAAACAAGTCCAAACCTGATCTAAACCAGTCCAAACTTGACCTAAACCAGTCCAAACTTGATCTAAACCAGTCTATACTTGATCTAAACCAGTCTATACTTGATCTAAACCAGTCCAAACTTGACCTAAACCAGTCCAAACTTGATCTAAACCAGTCTATACTTGATCTAAACCAGTCCAAACTTGATCTAAACCAGTCCAAACTTGATCTAAACCAGTCCAAACTTGATCTAAACCAGTCTAAACTTGACCTAAACCAGTCCAAACTTGATCTAAACCAGTCCAAACTTGATCTAAACCAGTCCAAACTTGATCTAAACCAGTCCAAACTTGATCTAAACCAGTCCAAACTTGATCTAAACCAGTCTATACTTGATCTAAACCAGTCCAAACTTGACCTAAACCAGTCCAAACTTGATCTAAACCAGTCCAAACCTGACCTAAACCAGTCCAAACTTGACCTAAACCAGTCCAAACTTGATCTAAACCAGTCCAAACTTGACCTAAACCAGTCCAAACTTGATCTAAACCAGTCTATACTTGACCTAAACCAGTCCAAACTTGACCTAAACCAGTCCAAACTTGATCTAAACAAGTCCAAACCTGATCTAAACCAGTCCAAACTTGACCTAAACCAGTCCAAACTTGATCTAAACCAGTCCAAACTTGACCTAAACCAGTCCAAACTTGATCTAAACCAGTCCAAACTTGACCTAAACCAGTCCAAACTTGATCTAAACCAGTCCAAACTTGACCTAAACCAGTCCAAACTTGATCTAAACCAGTCTATACTTGACCTAAACCAGTCCAAACTTGACCTAAACCAGTCCAAACTTGATCTAAACAAGTCCAAACCTGATCTAAACCAGTCCAAACTTGACCTAAACCAGTCCAAACTTGATCTAAACCAGTCCAAACTTGACCTAAACCAGTCCAAACTTGATCTAAACCAGTCCAAACTTGACCTAAACCAGTCCAAACTTGATCTAAACCAGTCCAAACTTGACCTAAACCAGTCCAAACTTGACCTAAACCAGTCTATACTTGACCTAAACCAGTCCAAACTTGATCTAAACCAGTCCAAACTTGACCTAAACCAGTCCAAACTTGATCTAAACCAGTCCAAACTTGACCTAAACCAGTCCAAACTTGATCTAAACCAGTCCAAACTTGATCTAAACCAGTCTATACTTGATCTAAACCAGTCCAAACTTGACCTAAACCAGTCCAAACTTGATCTAAACCAGTCCAAACTTGATCTAAACCAGTCTATACTTGATCTAAACCAGTCCAAACTTGATCTAAACCAGTCCAAACTTGATCTAACCATCATCACACTGCGTGCTTTGGCGAGGCCTGTCCACTCTCTGCTCTCGGCCAATCAGAGCCTCCGTCTGTTCGTTTGTGCTTTGGCCTGAGATGGAGTCGGAACCCGTTTGTCCTCGTCTGACCCCGTTAAAAAACACAGCACTATAACTGTGTTCCACGCCCTCTCAAGTTTCACCTGTCCTGCAGAGTCATGTGTTTGCTGTGCAGGACGTTTCACTCACGCCAGCCCGCGTTGTTGACCAGGCAGTCGATGTGTCCGAACTGCTCCACAGTGAAGGTGATCAGCCTCTGCAAAACACGGACTTTAATCCCACAAAACAACAAACCCCAGCACTGATTAACAGCAGACACCAGGACTGAACTTCAGATGTATGTGCAGAAAGTCAGTATGAGTGCGTTTGTAGAGCGATTAACTACAGGGTCAGCAGGTTCGGTTTACCCAGTCTCATTTGAAAGCTAAGACCTACAACACTGATGTAAATGCATCTTTTTCCTTGTGTTGTCGCGTTGTTGTCACTTATTAGATGTTCTTTTTCTTCAACTTTTTGTCTCTTTTTTGTTATTTTTTTGTAATTTGTTTGTCATATTTTTGTCTCTTTTTTGTAATTTTTTTGTCATATTTTTGTCTCTTTTTTGTTATTTTTTGTCACATTTTTTGTTATTTTTTTTGTCATATTTTTGTCTCTTTTTTGTTATTTTTTCATCACATTTTTGTCTCTTTTTTTGTCACATTTTTGTCTCTTTTTCATCATATTTTTGTCTCTTTTTTGTAATTTTTTTGTCATATTTTTGTCTCTTTTTTGTTATTTTTTGTCAAATTTTTTGTTATTTTTTTTGTCATATTTTTGTCTCTTTTTTGTTATTTTTTCGTCACATTTTTGTCTCTTTTTTGTCACATTTTTGTGTCTTTTTCATCATATTTTTGTCTCTTTTTTGTTATTTTTTCTTCACATTTTTGTCTCTTTTTTGTTATTTTTTCGTCACATTTTTGTCTCTTTTTTGTTGTTTTTTCGTCACATTTTTGTCTCTTTTTTGTTATTTTTTCGTCACATTTTTGTCTCTTTTTTGTTATTTTTTTGTCATATTTTTGTCTCTTTTTTGTAATTTTTTTGTCATATTTTTGTCTCTTTTTTGTTATTTTTTCGTCACATTTTTGTCTCTTTTTTTGTCACATTTTTGTCTCTTTTTCATCATATTTTTGTCTCTTTTTTGTTATTTTTTCGTCACATTTTTGTCTCTTTTTTGTTATTTTTTCGTCACATTTTTGTCTCTTTTTTGTTGTTTTTTTCACATTTTTGTCTCTTTTTTCATCACATTTTTGTCTCTTTTTTGTTATTTTTTGTCACATTTTTGTCGCTTTTTTGTTATTTTTTCGTCACATTTTTGTCTCTTTTTTGTAATTTTTTTTGTCATATTTTTGTCTCTTTTTTGTAATATTTTTTGTCATATTTTTGTCTCTTTTTTGTTATTTTTTCGTCACATTTTTGTCTCTTTTTTCGTCACATTTTTGTCTCTTTTTTCGTCACATTTTTGTCTCTTATTGTTATTTTTTTGTCTCTTTTTTGTTATTTTTTCATCACATTTTTGTCTCTTTTTTGTTGTTTTTTTGTCACATTTTTGTCTCTTTTTTGTTGTTTTTTTGTCACATTTTTGTCTCTTTTTTGTTATTTTTTGTCACATTTTTGTCTCTTTTTTGTTATTTTTTCGTCACATTTTTGTTTCTTTTTTGTTTGTTTTTTTCCGTCACATTTTTGTCTCTTTTTTTGTAATTTTTTTTGTCATATTTTTGTCTCTTTTTTGTTATTTTTTGTCACATTTTTGTCTCTTTTTTGTTATTTTTTCGTCACATTTTTGTCTCTTTTTTCATCACATTTTTGTCTCTTTTTTGTTATTTTTTCGTCACATTTTTGTCTCTTATTGTTATTTTTTTGTCACATTTTTGTCTCTTTTTTGTTATTTTTTCATCACATTTTTGTCTCTTTTTTGTTATTTTTTCGTCACATTTTTGTTTCTTTTTTGTATTTTTTTGTCATATTTTTGTCTCTTTTTTGTAATTTTTTTTGTCATATTTTTGTCTCTTTTTTGTAATTTTTTTGTCATATTTTTGTCTCTTTTTTGTTATTTTTTCGTCACATTTTTGTCTCTTTTTTGTTGTTTTTTTCACATTTTTGTCTCTTTTTTCGTCACATTTTTGTCTCTTTTTTGTTATTTTTTGTCACATTTTTGTCGCTTTTTTGTTATTTTTTCGTCACATTTTTGTCTCTTTTTTGTAATTTTGTTTGTCATATTTTTGTCTCTTTTTTGTAATATTTTTTGTCATATTTTTGTCTCTTTTTTGTAATTTTTTCATCACATTTTTGTCTCTTTTTTCGTCACATTTTTGTCTCTTTTTTCGTCACATTTTTGTCTCTTTTTTCGTCACATTTTTGTCTCTTATTGTTATTATTTGTCACATTTTTGTCTCTTTTTTGTTATTTTTTCATCACATTTTTGTCTCTTTTTTGTTGTTTTTTTGTCACATTTTTGTCTCTTTTTTGTTGTTTTTTTGTCACATTTTTGTCTCTTTTTTGTTATTTTTTCATCACATTTTTGTCTCTTTTTTGTTGTTTTTTTGTCACATTTTTGTCTCTTTTTTGTTATTTTTGTCACATTTTTGTCTCTTTTTTGTTATTTTTTCGTCACATTTTTGTTTCTTTTTTGTTTGTTTTTTTCCGTCACATTTTTGTCTCTTTTTTTGTAATTTTTTTTGTCATATTTTTGTCTCTTTTTTGTTATTTTTTGTCACATTTTTGTCTCTTTTTTGTCTCTTTTTTGTTATTTTTTCGTCACATTTTTGTCTCTTTTTTCATCACATTTTTGTCTCTTATTGTTATTTTTTTTGTCATATTTTTGTCTCTTTTTTGTTATTTTTTCGTCACATTTTTGTTTCTTTTTTGTATTTTTTTTGTCATATTTTTGTCTCTTTTTTGTTATTTTTTCGTCACATTTTTGTCTCTTTTTTCGTCACATTTTTGTCTCTTTTTTCATCACATTTTTGTCTCTTTTTTCATCACATTTTTGTCTCTTTTTTCATCACATTTTTGTCTCTTTTTTCGTCACATCTTTTTTTGTTATTTTTTGTCATATTTTTGTCTCTTTTTTGTAGTTTTTTTGTCATATTTTTGTCTCTTTTTTGGTTTTTTTTGTCACATTTTTGTCTCTTTTTTGTAATTTTTTGTCATATTTTTGTCTCTTTTTTGTTATTTTTTCGTCACATTTTTGTCTCTTTTTTCGTCACATTTTTGTCTCTTTTTTCATCACATTTTTGTCTCTTTTTTCATCACATTTTTGTCTCTTTTTTGTAATTTTTTCATCACATTTTTGTCTCTTTTTTGTTATTTTTTCATCACATTTTTGTCTCTTTTTTGTTGTTTTTTTGTCACATTTTTGTCTCTTTTTTGTTATTTTTTGTCACATTTTTGTCTCTTTTTTGTTACTTTTTCGTCACATTTTTGTCTCTTTTTTGTTATTTTTTCGTCACATTTTTGTCTCTTTTTTCGTCACATTTTTGTCTCTTTTTGTTATTTTTTCATCACATTTTTGTCTCTTTTTTGTTATTTTTTCGTCACATTTTTGTTTCTTTTTTGTTTGTTTTTTTCCGTCACATTTTTGTCTCTTTTTTGTTGTTTTTTGTCACATTTTTGTCTCTTTTTTGTTATTTTTACAAAAATGAGGCAAAAAGGTGAAGAAAAAGAACATCTAACAAGTGACAACAACACAACAACAACACAAGGAAAAAGATGCATTCACATCAGTGTTGTAGGTCTTAGCTTTCAAATGACACATTACACTGGGTAAAGCCGAACTGGGGAAATGCAGTTTTGTAAGTCTTAGCTTTCAAATGAGGCGTTGTGGCTCCTGTTAAGCAGCTTCTAGATTTGGGTAAAGCCGGACTGGAGAAAGCGTTCGGTCAAGGCGGGGGGTGAGAGGTTTAACATCACGGAGCTCATTTACTACATTTCAGCTTCATCAGCAACAACATACAGATGTGCAGGAGGCAAAGCGGACTTTTGTGGAGCTGTAGAAGCGTTTCCCGAATCACAAGCTACAAACGCTGCTTGTTGCTACAGACTCACCTGAATATCCTCCTCTTTGCTCATGTCGCAGGAGATGAACCGACAACATCCTGGTCCTTTCGGATTAAGCTCCGCCTCCAGAGCCTCACCTGCCGCAGCTGTGACAAACGAGCGACCAAAACCGTAAACCAAACCCGTCCCATTGAATCTACTTATTGAATTAAACTTAGACTGTGAAACTAGTATATGATTTAGACTCATGACATGCAAAGGGAGATGTGTCAAGCCTTTGTTTGTTTTAATTCTGATTATTATGGCTCAGCTTGTAAAAAAAAACGAAATGAAAATGGACTGTAAGTCATAATCATCAAAATGAAAACAAACAAAGGCTGGACAAATCTCCCTGTGCGTGTCATGAGTCCAGATCATGGGTGCCCAAAGTGGGGATTCTGTTGGCCTGCCAGAGGGTGACCTACTTTTGCACTGCGTGTGGTTAACCTCTTAACTCCCGCCTGAACCGAGAGGATCTTTTTCCTCACGTCATCAGATTTTTTTTTTTTCCATCATTTTTTTGTGGGTATTCAACTCATTTTTGTAACTTTTTTGTCAATTTTTGGTAATTTTTTTGTCAAATTTTTATCACATTTTTGTCACATTTTGTCACTTTTTTTGTCATTTTTTTTTGTCATTTTTTTTTGTCATTTTTTTTAAATCAAATTGTTGTTATGTTTTTGTCATTTTTTGTCATTTTTTTGTAATTCTTTAGTCAAATTTTTATCACATTTTTGTCATTTTATCATACATTTTTTATCACAAAAAAAAAAAGTTGTTACATTTTTGTCATTTTTTTGGTAATTTTTTTGGTCTTTTTGGTCATTTTCTTGTCATTTTTTCTCATTTTCTTGGTCATTTTTTGTCACATTTTGGTCATTTTTTCGGCATTTTTTGTCACATTTAGGTAATTTTTTCGGCATTTTTTTCGTCATATTTTTGACATTTTTTTGTCATTTTTTAATCAAATTTTTGTAATTTTTTTGTTGCTTTTGTTCCCTTTTTTTCGTCATTTTTTCATCACATTTTTGTAATTTTTTGGTCAAATTTGTATCACATTTTTGTCCTTTTTTCATCAATTTTTTTGTCACATTTTTGTCATTTTTTGGGTAATTTTTTTGGTAATTTTTGTCATTTTTTTTGTCATTTTTTGTCTTTTTTTTAATAAAAATTTTTTGTCCTTTTTTCATCCATTTTTTTTGTCAATTTCTTGTGACATTTTTGTGACATTTTTGCCACTTTTTCATCAATTTCTCATCACTTTTTTGTCAACGTTTTGTCACTTTTTTGTCACATTTCCATCATTGTTTTCGTCTCAGTTTTGTTGCTATTTTCACACGTTTTTTCCAGAAGCTTTTGGACTGGGGTAAAGCCAAACTGGAGAAAATGTGCTCGGTTCAGGTGGGAGTTAAGGGGTTAATACTAATTCTCTTCCATTCATCCTTAATGGTAAATTTGGATGCAGTACACTTTTTGGCCACCAACGTCAAATTGGGGGGCGCTGTTTCACCCCTTTCCCAAAAGTTAAGGAAACTACCACTATTCACCACTATCACCAGGATCTCAATTTGTAAACTGATCGGTGCTCATCGAGGTTCCAAAAATATCTGGGCCAAAAATATCTAAAATGAAAGAAAGTGGGAGTGAGGTACTCGAACACTGTTGTGGTGTCTTGGTGTTTATCACAGAGCGTTGTAGCGTCAACTTTAATTTCAAAGGTTGTTGACATTAACAAAGGTACATGACTTATAAAAGAATTTATGCTGAACTGACACTTTCAAAATGATCTAATGTTACATTTTCTTTGAGTTAACCCCTTAACTCCCACCTGAACCGAGCACATTTTCTCCAGTTTGGCTTTACCCTTAGTCCGAAAGCTTCTGGAAAAAAGGTGTGAGAATAGCGACAAAACTGAGACGAAAACAATGATGGAGATGTGACAAAAAAGTGAGAAACATTGACAAAAAAGTGACAAAAAATTGATGAAAAAGTGGCAAAAATGTGACAAAAAATGACCAAAATGTGATAAAAAATTGATGAAAAAAATGAAGAAAAAAAGGACTAAAAAAAATAATAATAATAATTGATAGAAATTGGACAAAAAAATTACAAAAAATTGACAAAAAATGTGATATTTTTTTTACAAAAAAATTAAAAAAAATTGACAAAAAATGTGATAATTTTTTTTACAAAAAAATTGACAAAAAAATGATTAAAAATGACAAAAAAATTACAAAAATGTGATAAAAAATTGATGAAAAAAATGAAGAAAAAAAGGACTAAAAATTAAAAAAAAAAAAAAGTGATAACAATTGGACAAAACAATTACAAAAAAATGACAAAAAAATTGACAAAAATGGAAAAAAAAAGAAAAAAAAAACAAATGACAGAATGTGATAAAAAAAAAATGCAAAAAATTGATTAAAATTTGACAAAAAAATGAAGGAAAAAAAATGACCAAAAATGATGAGAAAATGACAAAAAATGTGATAAAAAATGACAAAAAAGTTACTAAAATGAGTTGAATACCCAACAAAAAAAGGATGGAAAAAAAATCTGATGACGTGAGGAAAAAGATCCTCTCGGTTCAGGCGGGAGTTAAGAGGTTAACAAACGAATGAGCTAAAGTCACTGTAGATACGGGTGTTTTTTTTTTGCACTATATGGCCACAATTGTTGATTTTGTTCAACTAAAACTAGGCTTTTGCCAGAGTTAACATTTGTTTTAGATAGAGTCAAATGCAAATGTATAGGCTATCGAAAAATAAAATAAAGGAACTATTATTATTTGCAGTTATAAGTGTTTCACCCTTGACATCGCCGTGTTTGGCCGGCGACCCACAGGCACGTTTTCATTCTGGCCCTCGGAGACAAAAAGTTTGGGCGCCCCTGGTCTAGATCATACACTAGTTTCACAGTTTAAGTTGAATTTCAGAAATAAATGAACTTTTTTTTAAATTGTTCCTGTTAATGACTCACCTCCTCTGGCGCAGAAAACCACTTTGGCCCCGTTCTCGACTAAAAAGAGAACAATTCACAAACACACCGAGAGTTAGAAGAAGCATTTATATATGAACCTCTTACCCCCGCCTCATGTGAGTGCATTTCACCAGTTCGGCTTTACCCAGTGTAATGTCTCATTTGAAAGCTAAGACCTACAACACTGATGTAAATGCGTCTTTTTCCTTGTGTTGTTGTCACTTATTAGATGTTCTTTTTCTTCACCTTTTGTCTCATTTTTGTCACATTTTTGTCTCATTTTTGTCTCTTTTTTTGTCTTTTTTTTGTCACATTTTCGTCTCTTTTTTGTCACATTTTTGTCTATTTTTTGTCACATTTTTGTCACATTTTTTTGTCTTTTTTGTCACATTTTTGTCTCTTTTTTGTCACATTTTTGTCTCTTTTTTGTCACATTTTTGTCTCTTTTTTGTCACATTTTTGTCACATTTTTTTGTCTTTTTTGTCACATTTTTGTCTCTTTTTTGTCACATTTTTGTCTCTTTTTTGTCACATTTTTGTCTCTTTTTTGTCACATTTTTGTCAATTTTTTGTCACATTTTTGTCAATTTTTTGTCACATATTTGTCAATTTTTTGTTATTTTTTTGTCTTTTTTTTGTCACATTTTCGTCTCTTTTTTGTCACATTTTTGTCACATTTTTTTGTCTTTTTTGTCACATTGTTGTCTCTTTTTTGTCACATTTTTGTCTCTTTTTTGTTATTTTTTTTGTCTTTTTTGTCTCTTTTTGTCACATTTTTGTCAATTTTTTGTCACATTTTTGTCAATTTTTTGTCACATTTTTGTCAATTTTTTGTCACATATTTGTCAATTTTTTGTCATTTTTTTGTCTCTTTTTTGTCTCTTTTTGTCAATTTTTTGTCACATATTTGTCAATTTTTTGTCTCTTTTTTTGTCTTTTTTTTGTCACATTTTTGTCTCTTTTTTGTCACATTTTTGTCTCTTTTTTGTTATTTTTTTTGTCTTTTTTGTCTCTTTTTGTCACATTTTTGTCATTTTTTTGTCACATTTTTGTCATTTTTTTGTCACATTTTTGTCATTTTTTTGTCACATTTTTGTCAATTTTTTGTCACATATTTGTCAATTTTTTGTCATTTTTTTGTCTCTTTTTTTGTCACATTTTTTGTCTCTTTTTCGTCACATTTTTGTCCATTTTTTTGTCTTTTTGTCACATTTTTGTCACATTTTTGTCAATTTTTTGTCACATTTTTGTCAATTTTTTGTCACATTTTTGTCAATTTTTTGTCACATATTTGTCAATTTTTTGTCATTTTTTTGTCTCTTTTTTGTCTCTTTTTGTCAATTTTTTGTCACATATTTGTCAATTTTTTGTCTCTTTTTTTGTCTTTTTTTTGTCACATTTTTGTCTCTTTTTTGTCACATTTTTGTCTCTTTTTTGTCACATTTTTGTCTCTTTTTTGTTATTTTTTTTGTCTTTTTTGTCTCTTTTTGTCACATTTTTGTCATTTTTTTGTCACATTTTTGTCATTTTTTTGTCACATTTTTGTCATTTTTTTGTCACATTTTTGTCAATTTTTTGTCATTTTTTTGTCTCTTTTTTGTCACATTTTTTGTCTCTTTTTCGTCACATTTTTGTCTATTTTTTGTTATTTTTTTGTCTCTTTTTTGTCTCATTTTTGTCCATTTTTTTGTCTTTTTTGTCTCTTTTCGTCACATTTTTGTCTATTTTTTGTCACATTGTTGTCTCTTTTTTGTTATTTTTTGTCTCTTTTTTGTCACATTTTTGTCAATTTTTTGTCACATTTTTGTCACATTTTTGTCAATTTTTTGTCATTTTTTTGTCACATTTTTGTCTCTTTTTTGTCACATTTTTGTCTCTTTTTTGTCACATTTTTGTCTCTTTTTTGTTATTTTTTTGTCTCTTTTTTGTCTCTTTTTTTGTCACATTTTTGTCAATTTTTTGTCACATTTTTGTCACATTTTTTTGTCTTTTTTGTCACATTTTTGTCTCTTTTTGTCACATTTTTGTCTCTTTTTGTCACATTTTTGTCTCTTTTTTGTCACATTTTTGTCAATTTTTTGTCACATTTTTGTCAATTTTTTGTCACATATTTGTCAATTTTTTGTTATTTTTTTGTCTTTTTTTTGTCACATTTTCGTCTCTTTTTTGTCACATTTTTGTCTATTTTTTGTCACATTTTTGTCACATTTTTTTGTCTTTTTTGTCACATTTTTGACTCTTTTTTGTCACATTTTTTTGTCTTTTTTGTCACATTTTTGTCACATTTTTTTGTCTTTTTTGTCACATTTTTGTCTCTTTTTTGTCACATTTTTGTCTCTTTTTTGTCACATTTTTGTCTCTTTTTTGACACATTTTTGTCAATTTTTTGTCACATTTTTGTCAATTTTTTGTCACATATTTGTCAATTTTTTGTTATTTTTTTGTCTTTTTTTTGTCACATTTTCGTCTCTTTTTTGTCACATTTTTGTCACATTTTTTTGTCTTTTTTGTCACATTGTTGTCTCTTTTTTGTCACATTTTTGTCTCTTTTTTGTTATTTTTTTTGTCTTTTTTGTCTCTTTTTGTCACATTTTTGTCAATTTTTTGTCACATTTTTGTCAATTTTTTGTCACATTTTTGTCAATTTTTTGTCACATATTTGTCAATTTTTTGTCATTTTTTTGTCTCTTTTTTGTCTCTTTTTGTCAATTTTTTGTCACATATTTGTCAATTTTTTGTCTCTTTTTTTGTCTTTTTTTTGTCACATTTTTGTCTCTTTTTTGTCACATTTTTGTCTCTTTTTTGTCACATTTGTGTCTCTTTTTTGTTATTTTTTTTTGTCTTTTTTGTCTCTTTTTGTCACATTTTTGTCATTTTTTTGTCACATTTTTGTCATTTTTTTGTCACATTTTTGTCATTTTTTTGTCACATTTTTGTCAATTTTTTGTCACATATTTGTCAATTTTTTGTCATTTTTTTGTCTCTTTTTTTGTCACATTTTTGTCCATTTTTTTGTCTTTTTTGTCTCTTTTTGTCACATTTTTGTCAATTTTTTGTCACATTTTTGTCAATTTTTTGTCACATTTTTGTCAATTTTTGTCACATATTTGTCAATTTTTTGTCATTTTTTTGTCTCTTTTTTGTCTCTTTTTGTCAATTTTTTGTCACATATTTGTCAATTTTTTGTCTCTTTTTTTGTCTTTTTTTTGTCACATTTTTGTCTCTTTTTTGTCACATTTTTGTCTCTTTTTTGTCACATTTTTGTCTCTTTTTTGTTATTTTTTTTGTCTTTTTTGTCTCTTTTTGTCACATTTTTGTCATTTTTTTGTCACATTTTTGTCATTTTTTTGTCACATTTTTGTCATTTTTTTGTCACATTTTTGTCAATTTTTTGTCATTTTTTGTCTCTTTTTTTGTCACATTTTTTGTCTCTTTTTCGTCACATTTTTGTCTATTTTTTGTTATTTTTTTGTCTCTTTTTTGTCTCATTTTTGTCCATTTTTTTGTCTTTTTTGTCTCTTTTCGTCACATTTTTGTCTATTTTTTGACACATTGTTGTCTCTTTTTTGTTATTTTTTGTCTCTTTTTTGTCACATTTTTGTCCATTTTTTGTCACATTTTTGTCACATTTTTGTCAATTTTTTGTCATTTTTTTGTCACATTTTTGTCTTTTTTGTCACATTTTTGTCTCTTTTTTGTTATTTTTTTGTCTCTTTTTTGTCTCTTTTTTTGTCACATTTTTGTCAATTTTTTGTCACATTTTTGTCACATTTTTTTGTCTTTTTTGTCACATTTTTGTCTCTTTTTTGTCACATTTTTGTCTCTTTTTTGTCACATTTTTGTCTCTTTTTTGTCACATTTTTGTCAATTTTTTGTCACATTTTTGTCAATTTTTTGTCACATATTTGTCAATTTTTTGTTATTTTTTTGTCTTTTTTTTGTCACATTTTCGTCTCTTTTTTGTCACATTTTTGTCACATTTTTTTGTCTTTTTTGTCACATTGTTGTCTCTTTTTTGTCACATTTTTGTCTCTTTTTTGTTATTTTTTTTGTCTTTTTTGTCTCTTTTTGTCACATTTTTGTCAATTTTTTGTCACATTTTTGTCAATTTTTTGTCACATTTTTGTCAATTTTTTGTCACATATTTGTCAATTTTTTGTCATTTTTTTGTCTCTTTTTTGTCTCTTTTTGTCAATTTTTTGTCACATATTTGTCAATTTTTTGTCTCTTTTTTTGTCTTTTTTTTGTCACATTTTTGTCTCTTTTTTGTCACATTTTTGTCTCTTTTTTGTCACATTTTTGTCTCTTTTTTGTTATTTTTTTTGTCTTTTTTGTCTCTTTTTGTCACATTTTTGTCATTTTTTTGTCACATTTTTGTCATTTTTTTGTCACATTTTTGTCATTTTTTTGTCACATTTTTGTCAATTTTTTGTCACATATTTGTCAATTTTTTGTCATTTTTTTGTCTCTTTTTTTGTCACATTTTTTGTCTCTTTTTCGTCACATTTTTGTCCATTTTTTTGTCTTTTTTGTCTCTTTTTGTCACATTTTTGTCAATTTTTTGTCACATTTTTGTCAATTTTTTGTCACATTTTTGTCAATTTTTTGTCACATATTTGTCAATTTTTTGTCTCTTTTTTTGTCTTTTTTTTGTCACATTTTTGTCTCTTTTTTGTCACATTTTTGTCTCTTTTTTGTCACATTTTTGTCTCTTTTTTGTTATTTTTTTTGTCTTTTTTGTCTCTTTTTGTCATTTTTTTGTCACATTTTTGTCATTTTTTTGTCACATTTTTGTCATTTTTTTGTCACATTTTTGTCAATTTTTTGTCACATATTTGTCAATTTTTTGTCATTTTTTTGTCATTTTTTTGTCTCTTTTTTTGTCACATTTTTAGTCTCTTTTTCGTCACATTTTTGTCTATTTTTTGTTATTTTTTTGTCTCTTTTTTGTCTCATTTTTGTCCATTTTTTTGTCTTTTTTGTCTCTTTTCGTCACATTTTTGTCTATTTTTTGTCACATTGTTGTCTCTTTTTTGTTATTTTTTGTCTCTTTTTTGTCACATTTTTGTCAATTTTTTGTCACATTTTTGTCACATTTTTGTCAATTTTTTGTCATTTTTTTGTCACATTTTTGTCTCTTTTTTGTCACATTTTTGTCTCTTTTTTGTCACATTTTTGTCTCTTTTTTGTTATTTTTTTGTCTCTTTTTTGTCTCTTTTTTTGTCACATTTTTGTCAATTTTTTGTCACATTTTTGTCACATTTTTGTCATTTTTTTGTCACATTTTTGTCTCTTTTTTGTTAATTTTCTGTCTCTTTTTTCTAATTTTTGTCAATTTTTTTGTCATTTTTTTGGTCTCTTTTTTGTCACATTTTTGTCATTTTTTCGTCATTTTTTGTCAATTTCTTCTGACATTTTTGTGACATTTTTGCCACTTTTTCATCAATTTT
This sequence comes from Gobius niger, assembly GCF_951799975.1. Lineage (NCBI taxonomy): Eukaryota > Metazoa > Chordata > Actinopteri > Gobiiformes > Gobiidae > Gobius > Gobius niger. The sequence continues at coordinate 5,307,643 of NC_136861.1, read as the reverse complement.
GTGTCCCTTTTTTTCTGTCACATTTCCATCATTGTTGTCGTCTCAGTTTTCTTGCTATTTTCACAGCTTTTTTCCAGGAGCTTTTGGACTGGGGTAAAGCCAAAGTGGAGAAAATGTGCTCGGTTCAGGTGGGAGTTAAGGGGTTAAAGCTGAAATCATCAAATCTAAAGCGCTTCAATGTTTCCCATCAGCGCTTTAATGCAGGACAAACAATGAAGAAAATGGCTCGATTCCTCAACACTTCCTTAAATCTGCAGCAGAAGTTTCCAACATGTTATTTCTGATTTTAAACTCCTCTTTGTTCCGGGATGATCATTTGAGTTTCGTACCGAACACGGACACGATCCCGCGGCCGATGCCCTTCGACCCTCCGGTCACGACCACCACCTTGTCCCGGTACCGAGGGGCCATCGCAGCGGAGACTCACGGCCGACACAGGCGCACCGAGCAGCGGCTGTCACACCGGGAAGAAGCACCGTTGTGTGCGCGCGAGTTGCCAGATCTCACCGTGAAAACTCTCCCCTGAGCAGGTTTAAGTTTACAACTGTCTCATGATCCAGAGAGATCAAGTTCAGACGAGCCAGAGCAGGAAATAAAAAACACTGGGGCAAAATGAAGCTCAGAGATGGGACAACAGCGCCCCCCCGTGGACCAGCGGAGAAGCTTTTTTTTTTTCCCACTTTGCCAACAGCACATTGACAAAGTGGGACAGTGATAAAAAAAAACTCTTGTAAAAATAAAAGTATAAAGAATAAGCACGTGATTTTCATGTCATTGTATTTATTTTTTTGATGGTACTGCAACATAAAATAAAGCAACAATCCAATAATAAAAAAAAACAATAATACATTCCATGAAAAGAAGTACAGGAGTAGGATGAAAAAAAAACGTATTCTCCTACTCCATTCTTTAAAAAAAATATAAATAAAATATATATACACACATATACATTAGGGATGCACCGATACCACTTTTTCTAAAACCGATACGAGTACGAGTACTTTAAGAACTCGCCGATACCGAATACCGATACAACGTCTTCTTCAACGTTCTTACTTTTTTCACAGCAGATTGGTTTGTAATTAGTTAATTTACTCGCGTACATTTCCTTAAGTAAAGTAGGCGACACATTTAAGAGCAGTTATATTAGAATTGTGCTGATGCCATTTATTTATTTATTTTATTTTCCTTCAGTATAATTTTTAATGTTTATGTCTCTGTCCATCATAGACAGAAAAGCCCATGTCCTAAAGCTCCCAATGTCTGTGCTTTATTCATTTATGTGTTT